>NC_048304.1:97059146-97189715 GCF_013100865.1 Trachemys scripta elegans | reverse complement strand
GCTGGAGGGATTCTGGCAGCAGTGAAGTGGGATGTGGGGAGGTTGAGACCTTTCCCCAAGTCACCCCAGCCACTAATGCTGAAGCCGCAGGATGGCAGCCCTGGTGAATGGGATGGATCGGCAGCCCCTGCTGACTAGGGTTACCATACGTCTGTTTTTTCCCGGACATGTCCTGCTTTTCGGCAATCAAACCCCCGTCCGGGGGGAATTGCCGAAAAGCCAAACATGTCCGGGAAAATGCCGGCCGGGCACTTCCCCTCCCGCGGCTGCTCTGCTCCGCTCCTCCCCTCTCAGACTTTAAGAGCCGAGCTGCCCGAGCCAGCGCTACCGGCTTCGGGCAGCCCCCGCTGCCTCCGGACCCCGAGCCACAGGCCAGGCACTTCCCTTCCCGGTTCCAGCTGCTCTGTTCAGGCGGCTCGGGGGAAGCGCCGGCCGGGGGCGCAGGGTCTGGGGGCTGCCCGGCAAACCATGAAGCCGGTAGCGCTGGGGCAGCCCTTTCCCCATAGCTGGGAGTGGGGAGGAGGGGGCGGGGTTAGGGCGGGGGAAGGGGTGGAGTTGGGCGGGGCTAGGGGAGGGGAAATGGGCGGAGCCAGGGCCCGTGGAGGGTCCTCTTTTTTTATTTATTAGACATGGTAACCCTACTGCTGACTGAATCCTCCTGTTCTCTCCAGAACGGGTCCAGCCTTGCCAGCAGCAGGACAAGCGTCCCCTTCCCATGTGCCTCAGCCCTGCCTGGTCAGACGCCATCACCCGTCAGTCCTTGGCCTCCCAGGCTGCCAGTGATGGGAGCAACTCTGGGTGGTGGCTCGGGTGACACAGACACCAGACCACTAGGAATTGGGTGCGTCCCTGTGGGACAGGAGAGTCTCGCAGAGGGCACTTGGGGGACTCTCCTGCCCTTCCCAAGAGCGATAGCACCCTGTCCTAAGAACATAAGTCTGGGATGAGGCAAAGCTTGTCATTAATTAGCCTGGCTAAAGAGCTGGGCTGGAGCTGCTCCGGGGACAAGCTGGCTCGCTCCTGCTCATGGAGGTGAATTCATCTCCCTTCCCAGGAGCACCTGCTCTCCCTTTCATTCCCCACCAGGCTCCTTGTGCCAGGCCAGCGAATGGCCACAGGATGGGAATGAGGCCTGGGCCCCGCCCCAATCTCCTGAGCCTAATGCAGCTGCTCACCTTGTCCCCCATCAGCTGCTGGGTTTCCCACAGGAGGAAGTAGGTGACAGGGAGAGAGACACACACACACATTTGTCCTTCTGGTTGCAGGGCTTGTGTCCTTCCAATCCCATTGGTGGCTGCACAGTGGGCAGAGTCCTCGCTGCGTGCCCGGCCCAACAGAATTGCAGGGCGTGGTGTGGAACACAGAAAGAGATAGAGAGACTCATCCTCCAGCCGGGGTCAGTCTGAGAGAAATTGGCTGGGGTCCCAGTCTCACTCTTCTAGCAGGTGCCATTTCCCAGCTGGGTTCCTTACCCCTCTGGTGCAGCAGCAGCTGGTAGAGCCGGTAAACCCCCTCCCTGGCCTGCCGGCTGATGTCCTTGGCTGGGTCACTGACGGACAGAGCTAGCTGTGCCATGTGGTGACCCATCCTGGGGAATTCCGCTGAGTTCTAATGGACGGGAGAGGGAGAGGAGACTCCATCAGCATTTTCCTGTCAGCTCCCAGTCCCCCCCGGGCCAGGACTCTCCTTCCCCTCAGCCCCTCTGCAGGAGATGCTAGAGCCAGACCCTTAATTTCCTCTGCCCCCAAGGAAGCCTGGAGCACAGGGCTGTGGGCAGGGTCCTCCATGAGGACTTGCTTCCCCAGCTGCTCCAGGATAACAGGGAGGCATGAACCTGGAGCACAGTCCCCTTAAAAGCCCAGAGTCACCACTTAACTAGGACAAGAAGAACTTGACTCAAGCCAGGCTCACTCTCTGCTCTGACTCTGCCTCCCCAAGAGGAACACTCCTAACCCACAGCCCCTGCAGCAGCAGATCCTACAGCCCGTCGGAGCCAGATCACCTACGCCTGGAGTCAGGAAGCTGGGGTCAGAGGTCACTTATGTCAAACTCAGGGAGGGTGATGGTGAATCTGAGCAGGGCCGTGCTGCTCTTAATGGCCCTGGCTCTCTCTCGCGGCACCCTGGACACGATCCAGTAGTTAATGTGCTGTGGGGAAAGGAGGCAGATCAGGATCAATGGGCAGGTGCACGTATTGTGGAAATGAGACACAGACACACACCCATCCCCAGGGGGCTGAGACATTGTGCGCAGGGTGGAATATCTGATTCATTGATTGCAGAGCTTTGGAAGGGGATTGTTGCCCGCAGGACGATTCTTGAATCCTGCAGGTCACAACTTGTCATTGTCTCTCTAGACTGGAACAATGTTCAGTGTCGGGGCTGGTCCCATCCTCCCTGCACTCCTGATTCCTGAACAATCCCCTCAGAAATCTCAGGGCCCGTCGGAGAGACGGGCTGATTCTCTGGGGCTCTCCTGTTTCTCTAGGAAGGAGCCTGTGACTCTTCTCTGAGGACCCTCTTCTGGATCTCCCAGGAGGGGTTCAGACTCTCAGTCCCCAAGCCAGCCAGGAGCCCTGTGGTTAGTGCTCAACACAACCAGGCAGAGCTCTGGCTTGAAGTCCCAGCTCCTTCCTCTGTCCTTTAAGGAGGAAGGGCCTGACACTGCATTGCACTGACTGCCCTGACCAAGGATGCCCACTGGGGGCTCAGCTAGGAGGACAGACTGGAAAATGGATCTAAGAGTGAAGGTAAAATTGCCCCCACCCCTCTCATCGGGCTCACCTCCAAGATGTACTGGAGCCTGTCGGTGTCTGGGGACTCTGCCAGCAGGTTCCCCAGCATGGCATCCAGGAGGTCTGGCAAGACCCTAGGCAGATCCTGAAAGCAAGGGAGAGCCATGGGTCAGAGTTAGGGAAACTGGGGCTACACCTGCCACAGGATGGGAAATGGGGTCTCTGGGAAGCACTGGTGAGACCCCCAAACACATATCCTGGCCTCTCTCATTCACATCCCACTGCAGGCAATTAGCAAGGATTCACGGCAGGATGACAGCTGGCTCTTCAATCCATGACTTTAGCTGATCTACCTGCACTTGGGTGGTGTCCTTCTCCATGCCCAGGGTGAAGACGGCGTGCAGGGCAGCTCGGAGGAGGTGGGTATCCAGCTCTGGCTCCAGGGCAGGTGTCATGGTGCTGGCAAGAGAGAGGAGCCGGCATTAGACTGTGCAGTGCGGGGATGGGACTGGCACCAACATGCAGGTGAAACTGCAGGGAAATAGGCACAGGCTGGCGAGAATGGAAACTGAGGCACCGAGCCAGGGAATGACAAGGCCAAGGTTTCTCAGACAGACAGTGGCAGGGCAGGAATAGCACCTGTTCCCTGGACCCTGCTGCCCCTCCTGTATCTGATCCTGGGTGTGAGCCTCTCCCCAAAGCCGTTGCAATGTTACTGGAGTGAAAAGAACAGCCCAGCCAGGAGAGAGTGAACCTTCCCCCCACCTCTGCCAGAGGAGCCACCCTTGGGCGGTGACCTGGGAGTGGGAGGGGCAGTGACTCCCAGCCCTGGGCCTGAGCAGCACTGGGGTTAGGGGAACCGGGCTGGAGGGTCTCGGTACCTGAGGTTGCCCACAGCAATCAGGGAGTTAGCGAGGATGGCGCCGGGTGGAGAGTTATCAGGCAGCTCCTCAATGAGCTCCTGTGAGACCCAAAGGAGACAAAGGAGCGTGTGAGATTCGGGCCTCACTGACACTTCCCAGTGAGGAGATTACACAGCCAGGGCCCCACACAGCCAGCAGGATCCCCCCACCTGCCCCCCGCTCCTCCGATTCCTGCCCAATAGTGACCACTCTCCGAATTTCTCCCATCTCTTCTCCCCAGTCTTCAGCCCCAGCAATCCCTGCCCTCTGCTGCCCCTCCAGCACCAACAATCCCCCATCCATTGGCTTGGGGAGACCCCTGCCCCTCCCATGTCTCTGTCCTCCCTCCAGCAGCTGGCACCGTGTCTCGCTCACCACAATCCTCTCCGCCACAGCCGCCTTGCAGCAGTGCGGCTCCAATGTGTCCTGCCCTCTCTGCTGTGCAGCGAGACGCGGGGTGGATGGCGTGCAGGAACACGAGCTGCTGGGCCTCCTCCTGCACCCACCAGGAGTGGGGTTAGGGGAGAGAGAGCCAGTTAGCCAGGGACCTCCCTACCCCCACACAGCAGCTGCAGGACTCAGGCCTGAATGGGGGATAGTGGGGACCCGCCCATTGTCCAAATCACCCACCATTCCACCACAAGCAGGGTCAGGAACTGGGACAGTGCCTGTGGGGGGAGGAGACCCGGCTGGTGTGTGACAGACACCCCCACCTCTGGGGTCCCAGATCATGGAGAAGAAAGGTCCCCATTAGGGCTGGTGGATCATCAGGGACAAGACCCTCTGCAGGGGGTCAGGTGCTGGGAAGGGGCAGGACAGTCTCGGTTCCAGCACAGCTGGGGTAGGTTTGTACCTTTTCTCCGCCTTGGAGCTGCTCTCGGCTGTTATTGAGAGTTGCCTCCTCTGTGGCCACGTCCACCCATTCCTCCTCCTCGTCCCGAGTCACTGGCAGTCCCTGCACCAGGGAGAGAAGGGGACAGGGTGACGCCTGCTGCCACTTGGGGGAAGGACAGGGGCATGGTGGGGCAATGTGTCCCCTTCCCACCTCCGGGACCCAGGGCAGATCGGGCCCCACACTCCCCGCTCTCAGTGATGCCTTCAGCCCCCAACTCCTTCAGGAGCCCATAGCAACGAGACCCCCCCGACGCTGTCCTGGACTCCCTGGGAGGTGCCTCCCCCCAACTGGAGCACCAATGACCAAAGTGGCAGCATCTAGTGTCAGTGGGGTTCATGTGGCTCAAGCCAGACCCCTGGGCTGGGGACCCGCCCCCATAGCACTGATCGAGGGCCTGGGCCCAGGGTGTTCACAGCCCCGCCCTCACCTCTCTCTGAGCCCAGCCTGACTCCTCACCTAGAACAAAGCAGCGGCGTCCATTGGCCTCGCTGCTGCCCAAGTCCCAGGCACTGCTGCTGTCCCATGGGGAGCGGACCGAGCTGCTGGTGGTGGGACAGGGATCCTCCACCTCCTGCCCTGGGGAGGCTGGAAGGTCCTCACAGGGCGATGCCTCCTGCTGGGAATCAGGACTGGGCTCCTGGGGCTGCTGCTGCCCACACAACATGCCCCAGAGTCACCCTGCCCGGCTCCCCTCCTGCGCTGGGTCCTGCCTGCCCAGCCGCAGCCTGGCCCAGCTCCATTTCGACCTGGCCTCTCCCAACTCGGCGCCTGCGCTGGGAGCGGGTTTTCTCTGCCAGAAGGCTGGGCACTTCCACCTCCGGGAGCTTCTTCCCCGCCAGCGGGGACGGAGGGGCCGCTCTGCTCCTGGGGAAGATGGCAGCTGCTTCCCTCAGGCTCTGGGGCCACCTGCAGAGCCTTCTTCCTGAACATCCTCAGGAGCCTGGCCACCCTGGAACCGAGTGGGGAGCGGGCGTGAGTCTGGGGTCAAGGCAGCCTCTCACTAACCAGCCTGTTTGGTTCCTTCCCATCCCTGCCCCAGCCAGAGCAGCTCCTCCTCCCCGCACAGGGGTGCATGTAATGCAATCTACACGCACTGGCAGGAGTTCATTGCATGATCTGCTTCCTGCTCTTTGGTTCTGGGCTGTTGGAGTACGGGCTTGCAACCATCTGTGCACACATATTATACTAATTGCATCTAGACCACATCTCCCTAGTTTGTTTGTGAGAATGTCCTTATTAACACCAAGATGGATCACATCTACTGCTTACCCACCTCCACTAGGCCCGTAACCCTGCCAAAGAAGGAGCTAGGATTGGTTTGGAATGATTTGTTCTTGACAAGTCCATGCTCACTAGTCCTAAGAACCAAATTGTCCTGTAGGTGCTGACAAACTGATTGTTTAATAAGGAGTTCCAGTATCTTTCCAGGTATGTTAATGGATGGGAAGACGTTCTTTTTCAGGGATCTCTGACGAGACCTGGGGCACAGCACTTAGTTTGTTGAGGCCATAAAATGGAGACAGGCACCTCTTCTCTCCTCCCAGCACCCCAGATACCTAAAAAGGTGGGACTCACATCCGTCAATGGGCTTTAAAAAAGATAGTGGTTACAATGTGGTCCCGACCATTTCTGGTTTCTGCAGACTAGATGTTTTAGCAAAGTTTAGAATTCCTTGGTGCTCAACACCGTGAAACTCCCCTTTCTCCTTCACAAAGGGCTTTAACGCCCCTTATCTTACCCAGGCTCTCGACTGCCCAAAGTTGGAGAATTGTCCCTGTTCCCATTGCAGAGCACCCCCCACGACACACACACAGAGTCCTCCTGGTGGTGGGAGGGGAACAGAGGAAAGGACAGAAGATGTAAGAGATGAAGAGAAAGGAGGGAGGGATGGAGGAAAAGGTAAAACAAAAAGGACAAACCCTAATGTCCCCAGTGATTCTAAGGGACAAAATCCCAGGTGGGGAATAAAATTCGACCACCTTAAGCTAGTGTTTTCCATGCCTAGAATTCAGCTGGCGCCAGATGCATAAGACTGAACAGGTTCCAAACCTCTCGGAGGCTCTTACCTTCTAAACAGGGACGTCTGTTTTCTAGTAAAATCAGGAAAAACAAAAGAGAAAACTCAAAAGAGGTTCCTCCTGGCGCTCATATACGTGAACCTAAATACTCTCTCAGTCCTCAAAGAGAGAGACCTCGAGAAGGAGACTTGCTGAAGCAAAGCTACAGGGGACTCTGAGGTTTCCCTGGCCCTGCGCCCCTGTCCTGCCTGGCTGATGTCAGCATCTCTCTGTGAGGTCACCACCTCCCCAGCACCTTTGACCAATAGGCTGAGATCCTGCAAAAGGCCTTTGTGATGTCACTGCCACACCCACCCCTCCCCTGCAGTGCTAATGTTCTGCCACAGGCCAGACACTTTGGAGGTTTGAGCTACTCCCTGTGGATCACCCCGCTCAATGAGTGTTCATTCTAGGAAGCAAGCCGGCTAGACAGTAAAACATCACAAGCTGCTCCCAATACTACACTCGGTTTCTCAGAAATGAGTAGACTTTATGGGCAGAAGAGACAGTTAGAGCATCTAATCTGACCCCCTGCATATCACAGGCCTCCTGTCTACCACAATAGCTACTGTTGGGGTAAACACATTCCAGAAAGGCATCTAGTCTTTATTAAATGAGAACAAGAGACGGAGAATCCACCACTTTCCTTGGTAGCTTCTTCCTGTGGTCAATCATCCTCGCTGTTGAATATTTGTGCCTTATTTGTCATAGGAATTTGTCTCTTTTCACCTTCCAGCCATTCCCAAACCTCAGCCAGTATCTGTAGGTGACAAATCTCATGAATTGTCACAGATTGCGGTGTTACTAGAGGAGGTTTTGGAATTAACTGATAAGTCACTGGGACCAGATGGCATTCACCCAAGAGTTCTGAAAGAACTCAGATGTGAAATTACGGAACTACTAATTATGGTTTGTAACTTGTCCTTTAAATCAGCTTCTGTATCCATGACTGGAAGATAGCTAATGTAACGCCAATATTTAAAAAAGGCACTATTGGTGATCCCGGCAATTACGGACCAGTAAGTCTAATGTCAGTACTGGGCAAATTAGTTGAAACAATTGTAAAGAATAAAATTGTCAGACACATAGAAGAACATAAATTGTTGGGCAAAAGTCAACATAGTTTAGGTAAAGGGAAATCGTGTCTTACTAATCTATTAGAGTTCTTTGAAGGGGTCAACAAACATGTGGACAAGGGGGATCCAGTGGACATAGTGTACTTAGATTTCCAGAAAGCATTTGACAAGGTCCCTCACCAAAGGGTCTTATGTAAATTAAGTTGTCATGGGATAAGAGGGAAGATCCTTTCATGGATTGAGAACTGGTTAAAAGACAGGGAACAAAGGGTAGGAATAAATGGTAAATTTTCAGAATGGAGAGAGGTAACTAGTGGTGTTCCCCAAGGGTCAGTCCTAGGACCAATGCTATTCAACTTATTCATAAATGATCTGGAGAAAGGGGTAAAAAGTGAGGTGGCAAAGTTTGCAGATGATACTAAAGTGCTCAAGATAGTTAAGACCAAAGCAGACTGTGAAGAACTTCAAAAAGATCTCACAAAACTAAGTGATTGGGCAACAAAATGGCAAATGAAATTTAATGTGGACAACGTAAAGTAATGCACATTGGGAAAAATAACCCCAACTATACATACAATATGATGGGGGCTAATTTAGCTACAACGAATCAGGAAAAAGATCTTGGAGTCATCGTGGATAGTTCTCTGAAGACTTCCATGCAGTGTGCAGCGGCAGTCAAAAAAGCAAACAGGATGTTAGGAATCATTAAAAAGGGGATAGAGAATGAGACGGAGAATATCTTATTGCCCTTATATAAATCCATGGTACACCCACATCTTGAATACTGTGTACAGATGTGGTCTCCTCATCTCAAAAAAGATATACTGGCATTAGAAAAGGTTCAGAGAAGGGCAATTAAAATGATTAGAGGTTTGGAAGGGGTCCCATATGAGGAGAGATTAAAGAGGCTAGGACTTTTCAGCTTGGAAAAGAGGAGACTATGGGGGGATATGATAGAGGTATATGAAATCATGAGTGATGTGGAGAAAGTGAATAAGGAAAAGTTATTTACTTGTTCCCATAATATAAGAACTCCACTAGTAAGCTCCCTCCAGCCTGACAATTCACCTTTCAGTACGACCCGTTGTAGTCTCCCCTTTAACCAGTTCCTTATCCACCTTTCAATTTTCATATTGATCCTCATCTTTTCCAATTTAGCTAATAATTCCCCATGTGGAACCGTATCAAATGCCTTACTGAAATCGAGGTAAATTAGATCCACTGCGTTTCCTTTGTCTAAAAAATCTGTTACCTTCTCAAAGAAGGAGATCAGGTTGGTTTGGCACGATCTACCTTTTGTAAAGCCATGTTGTATTTTGTCCCAATTACCATTGACCTCAATGTCCTTAACTACTTTCTCCTTCAAAACATTTTCTGAGACCTTGCATACTACAGATGTCAAACTAACAGGCCTGTAGTTACCCGGATCACGTTTTTTCCCTTTCTTAAAGCTAGGAACTATGTTAGCAATTCTCCAGTCATACGGTACAACCCCTGAGTTTACAGATTCATTAAAAATTCTTGCTAATGGGTTTGCAATTTCATGTGCCAGTTCTTTTAATATTCTTGGATGAAGATTATCTGGGCCCCCCGATTTAGTCCCATTAAGCTGTTCGAGTTTGGCTTCTAACTCAGATGTGGTAATATCTACCTCCATATCCTCATTCCCATTTGTCATCCTACCATTATCCCTAAGCTCCACATTAGCCTCTGAAAGACTGAGGCAAAGTATTTGTTTAGACATTGGGCCATGCCTAGATTATCCTTAACCTCCACTCCATCCTCAGTGTTTAGTGGTCCCACTTCTTCTTTCTTTATTTTCTTCTGATTTATATGGCTATAAAACCTTTTACTATTGGTTTGAATTCCCTTTGCAAGGTCCAACTCTACATGGCTTTCGGCCTTTCTCACTTTATCCCTACATGTTCTGACCTCAGTAAGGTAGCTTTCCTTGCTGATCACTCCCATCTTCCACTCCTTGTAGGCTTTCTGCTTTTTCTTAATCATCTCTCTGAAATGCTTGCTCATCCAACTTGGTCTACAACTCCTGCCTATGAATTTTCCCCCTTTCTTGGGATGCAGGCTTCTGATAGTTTCTGCAACTTTGACTTGAAGTAATTCCAGGCCTTCTCCGCCTTTAGATCCACAAGTCCTTCAGTCCAATCCACTTCCCTATCTAATTTCCTTAATTTTTTAAAGTTAGCCCTTTTGAAATCAAAAACCCTAGTCACAGATCTATTTTTGTTTACCCTTCCATTTAGTTTAAACTGAATTAGCTCATGATCGCTCAAACCAAGGCTGTCCCCTACAACCATTTCTTCTAAGAGATCCTCACTACCCACACCAAATCTAAAATGGCATCCCCTCTTGTTGGTTCTTCAACTACTTGGTGAAGGAATCCATCAGCTATCACATCTAGGAAAATCTGAGCCCTATTATATTACTAGCACTTGTCCTCCAGTCTATATCTGGGAAGTTAAAGTCTCCCATGATCACACAATTCCCATTAGTATTTACTTCATTAAAAACATTAAAGAGGTCTCTATCCCTATCCAAATCAGACTCCTGTTCTAACAGACAGCAAACCCCCCAAAGACAGGGATAGAGCCCAGGAATCGAGATGGTGGGGAAATTTCATTGAAACCGTTTCTGTCCGAAAATCCCATTCAAACTAAATCAGTTTCTTTCTTGAAATCATATCAAGTGGCATGAAAATTCTTTGCAAAAATATTTTGTTGCAAAACAAAAGCATCTTCTGTGTCACAAAAAGAACAGGAGTACATGTTTGTCTCGTCGCACACAAAGAGGAGACACTTAGATCTCAAAAATTAGATAAGATGTTTCAGTCTGAGCTAAGTAGTTGCTGCTCTTAACAATTGCAACATAATAAAATACAAATAAAATAGACTATTTCAGCCATTCTATTATGTCATAATCTGATCTGAGTAAACATGATAGGACACCTCATCTTATGCACTGTTCCTAGTGACACTCTCCAATAGATCCCCATCCTCCACCTGTCGGGAGGTAGGTAGGAGCGGATTGTTATCCCTACTTGAAAGAGGGAGAAGCTAAGGCTGAGAAAAGAGAATTGACTTGTCTTAGGTCACACAGCCAGTCCGTGGCAGAGTTGGGAATAGGACCCAAGAGCCCTGATTTTCAAACTAACCATCGGATCTTGAATTTCAGACATTGAATGACCTGAATAAAGTGCTCTCAAGTGAGTTCCAGACCAGCAAGGGTTCATAGTAATTATTCAGCAAGTATTTTAGGAGAATTGGAATGGTCGAGAAAATAATGAACTGCAGAGAAGCAGCAAAATTTGTCGAACATATGACTGGTTATGACTATTTACTTGGTCTTAAAAGAAAACAACAGGGACCTGAGTCTCCTCCCTGTCAATAACGCCCTGCTCAGCCAATCAGGGTAGAGACCGAGGGGCGGGAGGATGAGGGTTCTCACCAGAGAGCACAAAGGATGGCCCAGGTCACCGCTGGGGATCACTGTCTGAGCACTATTTCAGCCCCACATTTTTCGGTGGACCTCCCACAATGGGAGTTGTAGAGCACCGCCCATGACACACACACACCCCTCCTGGTGGTGGGAGGGGAACAGGGGAACAGACAAAAGAAGTAAGAGATGAAGAGAAAGGAGGGAGGGATGGAGGAAAAGGTAAAAGAAAAAGGACAAACCTTAATGTCCCCAGAGATTCTAAGGGACAAAATCCCAGGTGGGGAATAAAATTTGGCCACCTTAAGCTAGTGTTTTCCATGCCTAAAATTCAGATGGCGCCAGATGCATCAGACTGAACACGTTCCAAACCTCTCAGAGGCTCTTACCTTCTAAACAGGGACGTCAGTTTTCTAGTGAAATCAGGAAAAAGAAAGGAGAAAACTCAAAAGAGGTTCCTCCTGGTGCTCACGTACGTGACCCCTAATACTCTCTCAGACCTCAAAGAGAGACCTCGAGAAGGAGACTTCCTGAAGCAAAGCCACAGGGGTCTCTGAGGTTTCCCTGGCCCTGAGCCCCTGTCCTGCCTGGCTGATGTCAGCATCCTTCTGTGAGGTCACCACCTCCCCTACACCTTTGGCCAATAGGCTGACGTCCTGCAAAAGGCCTTTGTGATGTCACTGCCACACCCACCCCTCCCCTGCAGTGCTAATGTCCTGCCACAGGGCAGACATTTTGGAGGTTTGAGCTACTCCCTGTGGATCACCCCGCTCAATGAGTGTTCATTCTAGGAAGCAAGCCAGCTAGACAGTAAAACATCACAAGCTGCTCCCAATGCTACACTCGGTTTCTCAGAAATGAGTAGACTTTATGGGAAGAAGAGGCAGTTAGAGCATCTAATCTGACCCCCTGCATATCACAGGCCTCCTGTCTACCACAATAGCTACTTTTGGGGCAAACACATTCCGGAAAGGCATCTAGTCTTTATTAATGACATCAAGAGATGGAGAATCCACCACTTTCCTTGGTAGCTTCTTCCTGTGTTCAATCATCCTCGCTGTTGAATATTTGTGCCTTATTTGTCATAGAAATTTGTCTCTTTTCACCTTCCAGCCATTGGGTCTTGTTCTGCCTTTCTCTGCTCGATTAAAGAGCCCTTTAATACCCAATATTTTCTCTCCATTAAGGCACTTCAACATTTCAGTGAAGTCACCTTTCAATCTTCTTTTGATAAGCTAAACAGGTTGAGCTCTTTCAATAGCTCACTAGAAGGCATTTTTCTCCAGCCCTCAGAACATTTGGTGGCTCTTTGCTGCCCAGCTCCAATTTCTAGGACCATCTTTTTCAAAGGAGGACACCAACACTGGAGGCAGTATTCCAATAGCAGTCTCACTGCTGCTGTGTCACCTCCCTATCCTACTCACGGCTCTGCTCCTACGTCTAATGATGGCTTTAGCCCTGTTCACCACAGCATCACACTGGGAGCTCATGTTGAGTGGCTTTTCCACTCTGGCCCCTAAATCCATTTCAGAGTCACTGCTTTCCTGGATACACGTCCCCATTCTAGAGGTGTGGCCGGCGTGCCTTGTTGCCACGCATAGGACCTTGCATTGGGCTCTGCTCAAACTTGTTATCTTTGAATGGGTCCAGCTGGCTGAATGAGCCAGATCGCTCTGTATCACTGCCCTCTCCCCATCAGGAATTACCACTCTGCCTGTATTTTGTCACCCCCCGAATCTTATCCGCAGTGATTGTATGTTTTCTCCCAATTCATTGATAACAATTATTTTTAAAAATTAGTCCTTGAGAGCTTCTTCAGACCCTTACTACCCAGGACCTGCTCCCCACATCACAGTGAGAAATGCTGTCCAGCCCTGCTGGTACATACCGGATAAGCACAGAACAAACGTACCTTTAGGAGCTGTGTTGTCCATAGGCTCTGAACAACATGTGGGGGTCAGCAGATTACAAACGCACGACAGACCTGTAGTGTAGACAGGTCCCAACTGTGTCTCGGTTTACCACCCTGTAAAACGGGGAGAACAAACAAAACCTTGATTAGCTCCATTTGATAGCTGGGGAAACCGAGGCACCCAGCGGTGCAGAGACTCGCTCATGGTCCCAAAGCCAGGAATAGAAAACAGCAGATCTGATAGCCAGGCCTGGGACCTAACCCTGGTTTTCCTGGCCTTGCTGCTCTAAGTTTAGTCATAGCCTCCATGTCTTTTCCCCCGTGTCCCTTAACCCCACGTCACTGCAGAAGAGAGATTTTCTGGTAGCCAGCTGGCTCTCCTGCATGTGGACGTCGTTCCAAAAGACATGCTCTGGCTCAGTCCCATGCTATGGTTGGCTGAAGGAACCACTTGGTCACATTCTAGCCCTGAGTTATACAGGAGGGGCGACTAGATGCACATAATGGTCCTTTCTGACCTGAACCTCTATCAATCGCTACATTTTCTGCTGCTAGGAAGAGAACTCTGGACCTATTTTCTCTCATTCACTTTCAGTCAGAATAATTTCAATCCAGGCCAAAGGATTTCCTCTTCCATTGTGTCTTCAGCACCTTTGCGAGCAACCAGTTACTGTTACCCACAGGTTTCCAGTTTCAACCTGTCCCTGGTTGAGATGGCCAGGAAAGGGGTTGGAGCTCAACTGCACCTGGCCCAGGTGATGCAGCTCCCTAGAGTGAAGGGAATAAGTGTGGGGGTCACGTGACAAGACGTAGCCTGTGACTAGGACCCAGGCCTGCTGAGAGATAGAAGGGCAGCCTGTGCTCAGCCAGGAGAGAGACCCCAAGGGAAGCAGGCATGGGAGGGGCTTGGAGAGTCCTTTAAAGGTCAGGGACAAGCTGGGAAGGGGCCAGGCTGAGCACTAAGGACAAGGCCCTAGGAGGGAAAGACAGGGCAGTTTAGGAGAGAGGGCAGATAGTCCAGTTGGTTTCGGTTCCCAGAACCAGACACCCAGAGGTGAAGGTGATTGTCGGGGCTTCTGTCCTTCTTCCCCAGTGTAGATTTGATAGTGGAGAAGACTGATGCCGTAAGGGGGAAGTGAGTTACCCCAAGGTCACCCTGTGAGTTTATATCACGAATGCATACTCGGAAGGATCCAATAGAAACATGGATTTTCCAGTCTCTTCTTTCTAGGAGTCCCCAGGGCTAAGGTAAAACCCCTGCGGCCCCTCCCCATTCTGCTCACCTCCAAGATGTGCTGGAGTTTGTCTGTGCTGGTGGGTGCTGTCAGCAGGATCGAGAGCTCGTCATCCATGTTCTCTGGGCAGGCCTTGCTCAGAGCCTGCCAGTGGAGGGAGACCAGGGGTCAGGAGCCTGCATTAGCACCGGTGTGCCATTGACCAGGAGCTGGCTGAGGTAAGCGCCGCCTGGCCGCAGCTCGCACCCAGAAACCCTGCCCCAGGTCGGAACCCCCTCCCACACCCAAATTCCCTCCCAGACCTCATACCCGGCACCCCAACCCCCTGCCCCAGGTCGGAACCCCCTCCTGTACCCTAATCCCTCCCAGACCCCACACCCCCACCCGCACCCCAATCCCCTACCCCAGCCCTGAGCCCCCTCCCGCACCCAAACTCCCTCCTAGAGTCCGCACCCCAACCCTCTGCCCCAGCCCGGATCCCCCTCTGGCACCCCAAACCCCTAATCTCCAGCCCAATCCCAGAGCCCACATCCCCACCGGAGCCCTCACCCCTCCCTGCACTCCAACCCCCAGCCCCAGCCCAGTGAAAGTGAGTGAGGGTGTGAGAGCGAGCGACTGAGGGAGCTGGGCTGGGCTGGAGTGAGTGGGGGTGGGGCCTTGGGGAAGGGCATGAAAGGGCTTGGGTCAAGGGCGTTTGGTTTTGTGCAAGTAGAAAGTTGACAACCCTACTTAAGGACCTTTGAAAAGCAGCCTCCTTAGCACCGCTCCTGATACCAGGGGCCAAGGCGCCCCCGGACATGAGAACCACAATAGGCCAGAGCAAAATGCTGTGTTAGAAATCAGAGTTCAAGCTGCCAAGCGAACGGTAGCTGACAGACAGGAGATGCAGGAATTAAGGTTGTGCCTTCAGCCAGCAACTGGTGTTCATCCGTTTGCACCACACACACACCTGTAGGCAGGGCCACTATTTCCTTGTCTGTCTGCCTGTTTAGCGTCTCTCGGTCCTTACTGTGCCCATCACCGTGGTGTCTGAGTGGCAAACCAAGGGTTTGACGTGTGCATATGAAACTGCCTGACTGGAAGGACGTGGTTTGGTGTGGATCAGTGACTGCTGGGGCGATTGGTGGCAGAAGGCTCTGAGGGCCTGGCTCATTCCGACCTGGCTCATTCCAATGGCTTCTACATCTGAGAGCAGCCCAGTCTCCTGCCTGGGTCCGACGCAAACCAGGAAGTACAGGACCACGGTTAATAAGAGCAGCTCAAAAGATCATTTTCGCTGAGCCCAGCCCTGCACAGATTTCCAGCTTAGGTTTGCATTTTCAGCAAAAGTTCTTCTTGATTATTTTCTCCCAACCCCTTTGTGCCTCCATAATAGCCAGCATCCTGGGGCGCTCCAGGGACAGCGTGTGTGCGTGTATGTGTACGTCTGTACATATGTGTATGTGTACATGTGCGTATGTATGTGTGTACATGTATGTGCACATGTGAGTGTGCGTGTGTATATGTGTACATGTACCCCAGTCAGATGTATACATCTGGATTTCCTTTGAAAGAATTTTCAAATTGAGCTGATCAAGTGCAATGGCAAAGCACCCAATTCCTCTGCCCCCCAACTGCCTTCGCTCCTTTAACGTTCAACCTGCTCCGCTGACACCTCTGACTCCTGAAAGCCCTAACGCTCCAGGGGAGCAGGCCGTGCCCTGCCCTGCCCTGGCTGCCCCAGGTGTTACCTCGGAGGGAATCGTTCCAGATTCCAATGAGTGGCAGGTCCAGGGAAGAGCCTTATCTGGGGAGAGGCTGTACCAGACCCGCCCGACCCAGGCAGGCTCCCAGGTACTCTCTGCTCGGGGCTGATAAGGCTCCTTAGCAGTTTCTCTCCAAGCAAATTCCAGTTCAAGACACCTGAGAGCTCCACAGCAGGGCAGCATCCCCAGAGCGCAGCAGGGCGGGGGTTAGGGGGAGCAGTCGGTAGCAGCACCTGCCCCTCGTACGGCAGGAGCGAGAAGTGCCAGCCACGTGCTGCCTCCATCCCCAGAGGCCAGGTGAGAGTGAATTCCCACGTCCCCGCACGATTGGTTCCGTCACTCTTCTACACTTACATGGATTTCCAGTGTCAATGTTTCTAACATCAGCTTTGCCAGCTCTCCTTACACCTTTGTCTGCTAGAGCAAAAACCTGAAATGCAGCTACCTCCTCCTGCTGGGTGACTATAGACCTTAATGACAGAGCTCGGAACTGCTTAGTCAAGCTGACTAGCTGCAGCCCCTCGGGTTGCCTGCTCGAAGGTGTGCTGGCCAGGCCACAAGTCATTTTTGTGCCTCTTCCCTGCTCCTTCTCAGCATTTGAACATCATTCGACTAGTGTGAACAAGAGTCTATACTGGGGAGAGCCCAGGGTGAGAGTCACTAGACACTGGTTATACAGTGCTCTGTCACGGCTCTGAGGTGCAGTTAACTTCACTTGCTGCACAAGGAACCAGTCCCAGAATCTGAACCAATTGTCCATCAGCGAGTATTTGACTCCCTCTGTCCGGGATGGATGAATTGGGATTCTTGGCCCCTGCATTTGTGTTTCAAGCTTCACTCCGGCTCATCCCTTTTCAGCTGCCCCGTGCGCTCATCTCCTGCTCCTCACCCAGGAGCGCCACCAGCTTTTTTGCCGCCCTAGGCGGCGGAAGTTCCCGCCCCCTAAATGCCACCCCCGACAAAGGCGGCGGAAAGTCTCTCCCCCGAAATACTGCCGACGACCGGGGCGGCCTGTAACGATGCTGGTTCTGGTGGGACCCAACTGAGCAGGGCCGCCTTTAGGCTGATTCCACCGATTCCCCTGAATTGGGCCCCGCCCCTAAGAGGGCCCCACGCAGATCGGGCAGTGTCCCTGCCTGAAGCAAAGTTCCATGGCTCTCCCGGAAACAGCAGCTGTTGCTGCTAGGCAACGAGAGATGCTGGGTGGGGGGGAGCTGAGGCAGAGGCAGCAGCGGCTGTTGCAGGTCAGGAGGGGGAGGGGGGAGAAGGCACATGTGCTTTGCAGCCTTCCCCTCCCCTCCCCCCAGCACTCACCTGGAGGAGACACCGAGGGGGCTTCCGGTCCAGTGGGAGACAGGAATCTCTGCAGTGGACCTCACTCACCTTAGCAGCTGCTGGGGCTTCGGTCGGTGAGTGTTTGACCCTGTGATTCCCCCTAGGTGTGTAATATTGGGTTGGTTTTGTGGTTTTCGGTGGTGTTGCTGTTTGAGGGTGAATTTGTGCCTGCCTGTGTCTGTTTCAAAACTAAACTCGGGATCATGTAACCCAGGAAGAAAGCCCCGAGCCAGTTCTTAGTGCTGTGAATTCCAGGTGAGAGAGAGAGGGAGGTTTGGAGGAGGAAATCAAATACATCAAGAGGGGAGAATGTGAAAGGTCTGCAACACGTCAGGCTGAGACTTTTATCTCTCCCTTCTCCCCCAAGAGAGGGGAAACTGAGGCATGGAGTGATCTGATTCCCCTCCCCAAATTATTTTGCAAAGGAGGGGGACGGGGGGCTCCTATCCACACCAGTTCCCTTTCCATCAACTCTGCTTCCCCTGCTGCAAGACCACTGTAGGGGCTGAATATTTCCATTAAACACTGGCTCCTTCATTTGCCCTGCAACAATAAAATAGACCGGCTTTGGAGGGGAAGAATATCCCCCCCCTCCCCAAAAGCTGTGTAGACATTAAGTTTTGGGGGGGAGGGCACAATAATATTCCGGATCAATCAAATGCCCGCTCAGCTTTCTAGCCATCCAGCAGCTCTAGGGTAGGGAAGGAAGGTGCTCTTGGTGCAGAGTGGTCGCAATACAGGAGTGAATTTAGCGGGGGGGGGGGGGGGGTTGGAGGGTCCGGTTGAAATCCCACCCGATGCAGCCACACAGAATCGCTGGCGGTGCTGGGAGAGGCCAGGAGTGGAAGCAGGTGGCCCGGTGGTGGGGGGACATTTGCCCTCAGTCCTGGGCTCTGGGATGGACTAGGCTGGGTGGGTGGTGGGTTCAGTCTAGTCTTCCAGCCTGTTGCTCTCGCTGGGGTTTGTGGTTTTCATCTGGCTCCACCAAAAAGATCAAACAAGCCCAGTAGAAAAGGGGGGTGAGAGAGGCGGGAAGGGGTTTGTAAGGGGTTAAAGTGACCCAATGAAAGAGTAAAACCAGAGTTTGACTGGGTTTCCCCCCAGCCACCACTCCTGCAAATACTGGGCAAGGGGCAGCCCCATCCCCCACCGAGGCTATGGTGAGGGGCAGCAGGGAAGGAAGGAAGCCACATGTGATGGCAGTCCCCTCCCCCCCAGCACCCACCACTCCCTCTCCGGCCCCCAAACTCTGTCCCAGAGCCTGCACCCACCGCTCCGCACTCCCTCACAGAGCCTGCACCCCTCCACCCATCCTGCACCCCACAGCGTGCCCCAGCCCGGAGCCTGCACCCAAACTCTGTCCCACTCAGCCCTGGGCAAAGCTCTCCTTGGCTGGCTCCCAGCCCCTCTCCAAGGGTTGCAGCTGTCTGGAAGTGCCTGCCTTCCTCATTCACACCTCATTCATTCAACAGGTCAATTGATTACAAAGTGGGGGGAAGATCTTATTCTACTTCTAGCAAAAAGACATTTTTTTTTTACCTTAATTATACTACCTTAGGGGCCAGCTATAACATTACCAAGGTTCAATACAAAATCATATAAAAGTTATACAAAAATGCATAATGCAGAGATTTATCTACAACTGCACTGATTGACTGCTGTGTGCAGTAATATAGTGACCCCTGGGTCTTTGAATGAGGCTTTATACTTGGGGGGGGCAAGCTGCGAGCGGGTGGGCAAGCGGCGGGTGGGCAAAGAGGCAAGCAGTGAACCAGCAGGGGTTCTAGGGGTGGGCATGGGGGTTTCTGGCAGGGGAGGGAGAAGGTGAAAGGAGGCAAGTGGTGGGTGGGGGACTGACTAGGAGGGACACAGCAAGCCAGCGGGAGGCTAGGGGGTGAAGAGGGATGTGATGGTGGGGCCGAGTGGGGAGGGGTTGGGTCCTATTTTACTGCTATGATCTGGTCACCCTATGTCACCCCCCTCCTCAAACCTTCCTTTTCGGCCCACAGCTGTTTCGGCGGGGCGGCGCTGGGAAAGCAGGGTTTGTTTCCGTGGGCCAGGAGGCGCTGTGGGGGGGGGAGGAGGGCACAATTTTATATTAATAAGGAAATATTTTATAAATTTTAATAAAATAAACATTATTGAAGAAAATCAGTTGTACAACTATCAAAACATGAATTATTTTCCTAATATGAAAGTGAAAATCAGCTAATTAATATATGACGTAATGTATGTAATATATAATTTTGTTATTATTTATATAGTCATGGAAAGTAAATAATACATGGAAGAAATGAAAGGATTCTTTTTAAGTGGCTTTTTTTTTAGTCATCCCTGCTGGGGCCCCGTCGAAACTGTTCGAATTGGGCCCCGCACTTCCTAAAGCCGGCCCTGCCCACAAGACCCCAAAATACTGGCTAACTGCTTGGGTCAAAAAGGAGTAACAAGGCATTAAGGTAAGTGAAAAATTTGAAGGAAACTCAGTGAGTAGTGAACCTTGAAAAAAGCCTTCATGAGTTTTGTAAAGCTCATTTTTAAGTGATGGCTAAACTTCTCGCTTAGAGGCAGACTGACTGATGGTACGTATTTATATTAAAGCCTCAGATGATACTATTGCTATGCTTCCCCAATCCTGCTGTTACATGCTAATATTTAAGATTGTTCAAAGAAAGGCTCTATTAAATAGATGCATTAAATTAAGCACTGAACAGCTAGCATGACATTGTTAAATTATATATCTTTATAAGTATGTTATATTATATATTATGTCTTTTAAGATAGACGTGTGGATTTAAAGTTTGTTGATATTAAGAGTCATCAGATTACATTCTAGGGAATCACAGCCAAACAGCTTGTATTTTGCATATCCAGATAAGCATTAGCTGAATCCTGAGGTTTAGTGGGAAGAAATGAACGAGTGGCAACTTATTTATCTTCCCAGGTTCCAGTTATGATATTTGAACCACCACTTTCTCTCAGAGGGAGATATCTTTAACTTGCACCTGTGGCTCCATAGCAGATTTGCTGGTGGAGGGTGTCTGCTAGATATGCTGAGTCATTGCATCCCAAGGAGCCCTGGATAGGACATCTTCTTGGCAAGTACTACCCCTCCTCCCTTTTTTTAATTGCAGTGGGGGTAAATACACCCAAAGGCCTTTCTTGAGTCAGTTTTACCTTGCTCCACCTCCTTCATCAAGATGGTTTCAGTGATAGTAAAACCTGACATAAAGGTAACACTTTCTTGTTCCTATTTGGGAAGATGAGCCTCTTACCATTATTAGTGTTGCTTGTTTGTCTCTTTCATAAAAAGGCCCTGGGCGTTTTTCACCTTCTTCTGCAGCATGGGGCATGGGTCATTTGCTGGAGGATTCTCTGCACCTTGAAGTTTTTAAACCACAAGTTGAGGACTTCAGTAGCTCAGACATAGGTCAGGGGTTTGTTACAGGAATGGGTGGGTGAGATTCTGTGGCCTGCGTTGTGCAGGAGGTCAGACTAGAAGATCATAATGGTCCCTTCTGACCTTAAAGTCTATGAGTCTAAGATAAGAGTGGTTGTTAATCTTAGAGATTGTGTTCAGCAAACAGTGCACTTTGGAGACACCACTGTGTTCATTTCACTCTTTAAAAAACATGTTCAGGCTAATTCATAAGGTCCAATTTGGCCCTCAGTTACACTAGTGTAAATCCAAAGAAGCCAATAGTTTAGGTTCTCACCTGGTATAAATCAGCTTAGTTTCATTGGTTTCAGTGGAGCTACAACAAGTTACAAGAGCTGAAGATCTGGCCCATGAAAATGAGTTAATTTTGGCGTTAATGAAAGCAGAAGTTGGCCGTCAGACATGGTGTGGGTAGAAGCCACAGAGATGTCATCACATACAGTGGCCCTGCTAAAGGACATCTATCCTAACTTGCAATGTTCTAGTCCACTCCTGGATCCCTTCTGTGCAGACTGATAGTCATGTAGTGATTTTGCGGCATATGAAAGGGGATGAGAATGAGATCTACAAACTTATTTATAATGCAACTTAGTACTTCAATGGCTTTTCTATATTTGCAGACCTTAATGTGCTATAAAGAGGTAGGTAAACATTATCCGTTTTACAGATGGGATAACTGATAATCATGGTCTTTTGACTACCAGCTCCATGCTTAATGCACTACATCCTAGCTGCCTAATGTGCACTGGGGACTTAGGATCTGGTCCTACGCCCATTGAAGTAAATGACAAAACTCCTATTGACTTCAGTAGGACAGGATCAAGCCCATAGTGAACATGTAAAATCAGGTTTCTAGAAAGGAATGCGGTTGCTCTGCTCCACTATTTATGTGAAATTTGCCAGGAGACTGCTAGACAACCACTCTGAAATTGAGACTGCTGTAACATATGCCTTCTTGTTCTAGTCCTCTGGATCTTATCTGATTCTACTTATGCTTAAATTTTCTCTCCTGTATCTCAGTTTTTATTGATTGTTGCTCATGGCATAATTTGGCTCTCAGAAAATGTTTGTTGATATATTACGATACTGACCTTTTCTATGTGTTAAATATAGCTTGTCTGGCTTTTTTGATATTCACAAGAATTTAATATTGTTATACTGAGGTACTAGTGACTGCATCAATCACAAGACTCTCTGAGATAACTGTCTGGATAAGTTAATCACAAGCCCCTCACTTATGATAAAAGGGGTTGTGAACTGACCCAAGAGTTTTGGACTGAATGAGTGGCAAGTGGGTTTTGCTGAGGGGTGAGGTGTGGGGGCACAGAACAAGGAAGACTCAGGACCAGAGTAAGAGAGCCAACCTGCAGCCTGTACACATGGTGTGACCCAGGAGAAGCCTAGAGAGAGGTGTGAGTCAGGAGTGCAGGCTGAACAAAGCTTGGGGCTGTAAGCTAAGAAACTGCACTTTTTGGTTTTGGTCCCTCCTTGTACATTCCTTATAAATAAACAAGGTTTCATCAAGGAAAACACGAGACTCCATTGTCCAGTTTCTACTCCTACCTGGAACATCACCAGAGCCCCGAATTTTGACTAGCTGCTTGGGTCAAAAAGGGTAACAATATTCTTACCTGTAACTCACCTAGTACTATTTTTCCAGTTTCTCAGTGAACACACAACATGGACAGCACATGATGTGTGGCTCTGTAATGTCCACCTGCTATGGAGCAATACTTCACATGCTGTAGTGGAGTTGGGGCAGGGCAGGGGCTACAAATGAGTGAGCCACTGATTAAAACCATGACATCTACAGCCCATGCACTTCAGCAGCAGCCATGTAGCTCTGAATGCCTTGGGGTGGAGCAGAAAGGATTCCATGGAGTAAGCTATTCTGAATTGCTGTTCGGAATAGCTCTCAATGTGTCGCATGTAGATATTCTATTCCTGAATACAAATTACTTTTTCCCAGAATAATTTGTGTGCTCTCAAAGTGCACTAATTATTCTGGGAAAAGTTACTTTTATTCTGAAATGGAGTGCCCACGCAATTTTGCAATAGCTGTTTGGGTCAATTTGCCCTTGTAGACAAGCCAAGGGTTACAGGAATTTTTGCTCTACATTAATATTCTTATTTCAGTAAGAAGTTATTTTCCTCACACTTCTCAAGCAATGTTTTTTTGCATAGAACCTTGCTGTATGGCTTTGATTATATGTCAAGTGCCTTTGCTCCTTTTTTTAAAGTGGAAATTTGTACTAAGTGCTGTAGTTTATTGATTAAGAATTATTTCACAGTCTCTGAAACAAATGATGTAAACTCTGATTGTAACTTTTTGAAGAGCAGAAGAAAGTAATAAGGCTGTATTAAGGCTGATGTGGCAAATTTATAACCAGATAAAGTGTAGTTTTGTAAGGAATAAAACACACATTTTTCATAACCTTGAAGATGCCAGAAGGTTTTTAGAAGCAAATTTATCACCATATCAAGCAACAACCAATACAGAAGAGGACAGCCTATTAGGTGATAAAGCAAAAAAAGAACTCCATTATATGAGATGTCTAAAATCTTTGCTATAGATTTGACATGGTGGGGAATCTGACTGGAATTTCGGATTGACCTTTTTTTCTTATTTAAGCTTTAAAATTTTAAGTATAAAAAGAACATTTGATTAAATTCATGGAAAGTTGCCAACTCTCTATTTCATATTCCACATCAGTGAATAAAATTATTGATGGATAATATGTAATTTGTTGGTGCATTTCAAGAAACTCATGCATGTTTTCTCTACTTATGTACATGATTCATTGAATAAATTAATTTTCTTTATTTAGTAAGGCAATGAAGAGAAAAATAGAGGACTGAATACAAATAGACAAAAGGAGATATACTATTTGCAGGGTAATATTTCTATTTTCTAGCTTTTGAACAGCAGTGATTGATGTAATTATGTAAAATTGATATAAAAATGTGATAGAAGACTACAATGAAACAAGAGAGCATGCTAACTGATTCAAAATAACTTCTCCAAAATAGAAGCATGATGAATAATGTGTCCAAAACATAAGCATGGAATACCTTAGAGGTTACTGAAATCAATTTGCAAATAAAGAACAACTCATCCATCTTTTCACTTTAGTAAGAAAAAACAGAATGTACACTGTACCTTTATTAGATGCTATAGAGCAGTTTTAGAAGTAACAAACTTTAAGAAAAGTTTTGTGTCTCAAATCAATTCTAAATTACCAGCACTACAGTCTGCACTGTAAAGTTTATGGTTTGGGAGGTTGTATTAACAATAATTTTTCACTGGGCTTTTGTATTTATGGCATTTTGGTTGTTTATAACTATTGCAGTAATCAACTTTTATTTACTTTGATTAAAACATAAACTGAAGACAATGACTTAGACTAAGATAACACCTAAATTGTTAAGTATCCTTGCAATTCCTATTCTATACAAACATCTGTGGATAATATATTTCAAACCTCAATAATTGTAAATTGTAGCTGAGATACTTTATAGAACATATTTTTCTTATTGGTGATGCCAAGGTTTCATGGGTAATGGGGACGCTTTGACTCAGCTGAATATATAACAAACGAGAGTTGGAGCTGAGCTGTTAAGTTTTAAGTTGTTCAGATTCAAGGGTTTGGTTCTGAAGATGGGGGGCTGCTGTAAAGTTTGGATGCCAAGCTGAATCCAATTCCAACATCTCCAAAGTTTGGGGTTGGTAAAAATCTGAGGGTTTAGCCCATCTTTTTTAAAAATACAGTATTCTAACAAATGAGAAGGTGATGCATTGTGCTACCAGCCCATTCTAAAAAAAAACCCCACAAACAATAATAACATATAATCCATAATGATACTGTGCCTTGCTTTAGCATATTTACATAGATCTTTAGTGCTGTGAAAAGGTTGGCGAGCATTTTCATACCATTTTACAACTGAGGCACAGAGTGCAGGTCTTACCCAAGATTACATTGCAATTCAAAGGTACAGTCTCTAATAGAATCACTCTGATCAGTTCACAAGACAGCAACAAGGGGTAGTGTGACCATACGTCCCATTTTGGCCAGGACAGTCCCTTTTTTAAGCCCTGTCCCGGCCATCCCAACTTTTTTGGCAAAAGTGGGCATTTGTCCCATTTGCTCTTGCCAGCCGGATCAGTTGGCAAGAGCAAATGGGACAAATGTCCACTTTTATCAAAAAAGTGGGGTGCGGTGCAGAGGAATGCTGTGGAGTGGGGGGGCTGGCATGGTTCGAGCGACAGCCTTGAGTAGGGGGCTGGCAGGGCTTGGGCAGGCAGCTGGGGCCAGCCCTGTGGGGGCCGGGCTGGGACTGCAAGTGGCTGGTGGGAGGGGCTTGGGCCAGCCCCGCCTGCTGTCCAGTTTTCCCTTGGGGAAATATGGTAACCCTAAAAGGGGTCTCTTGTAACCACACTTAAAAGTGAGACAGATAAAATGAGACACAATAAAACTAGGTGGGAAATGGCTTTCCCTACCACAAACATTTAAAAAATTCTGTTCTACAACAGGATGAAACTGATGTGCTTTTTTGGATGGAAGAGGGAGAGGTGGGGTTGGGTGAAAGTGTCCACCTCAAAATAGCCAATAGCCTGCTGGTGAGGGTACTTACCTGGGCAGTAGAAGAGCTAGGTTCAAGTCCCTGTTCTAGCTCAATTAGGTCTTCCATATCCCAGGTTACTGCCCTCATCCCCAGACTATCCTGGGGTAGGAGTCACTCTCTCTGGTTTGATTTGTTATTTTTTTAACCAGAAATTCCATCCTGGACATGAGAAACCTTCTTGTTTGAAACTGACCCTTTCCTGAGGGGAAAAAATCAGTTTCAATCACCACTTTTTGATTTAAAAAGAAGGTGAAAAAAAAACCTTTGTCAGCAAATTCTTGACTCTTTCTAATCCTCAGTCTACTCCACACAGTGGTACAGATAAAATAATGTTCTGCACTGAATAACAACATTCAGAGGAGGTATATTGAGAATCCACCCTTTCTACCAACCCACAAGACTATTTTAAGGGGGGAGGGATAGCTCAGTGGTTTGAGCATTGGGCTGCTAAACCCAGGGTTGTGAGCTCAATCCTTGAGGGGGCCGCTTAGGGGTCTGGGGCAAAATCAGTACTTGGTCCTGCTAGTGAAGGCAGGGAACTGGACTGGACTGGACTCCATGACCTTTCAAGATCCCACCCAGTTCTAGGAGATAGGATATCTTCATTAATTTAATTTAAGCCAGGGTTGCATTGTGGGAACTGCCATCCCAAAAGTTCATCACAGATATGGGGGTAAAGTGAGGTGTGGCCTACACCAATCTGAAAAATGGCCAAGACCAGGTGCCAGACCTTTCTGTTGCAGTCCTGCACCTACTCCTGCCCTTCAAGGGGTTTACACAGATATGATTTAGATTAGATTGGAACTGAGTAAACAACTCAGTCAATGATACATAAGGAATAGAATCCAGCTCCCTCCCTCATAATTTATTTGGCTCTGCAGAACTAAAAGGAGTAAAAAGCAGTAAACATATTTTAATGACTAAAATAAGCATAAATGGTTCATTATTAGATAACCATTTTTCAGGGCTGATCAATGCTTTTTAAAATTCTAATGGAAAAAGCAAATGACAAAGGATTCCTTTTAACAACCATGGACATTCTAGTGGCAGCCTTTTCAGCTGTTCTTGCATCATAGTATCTAGTGTGACTCTGTGCTGTAATAACATAAAACTGCATCACTGAAAGCACAGACTCATTTCATATGCAGATGTAGACTAGGGAGGATGTATCATTACTGAAGTACAGGTTAGGGCCCTATCTCTCCAATCACCCCAGATCCAATGTCTCTTGGGACACTGTCCCACCTCATGGTGGTCTGCCTTTTGGTAGGTGTTGACTCAACCTTCTGTTATGTCACCAGTTAGCCTTATACTTCTCTGGGATTACAGAGCTTTAAGGAAGATACTGGGTTCCTCACCCTCATGATTGTGGGGGACCTGTCATCCATCCATCAACCTTGATGGTGTCTAATCCCAACCACAGAGTTTCCAAAGTCTATCCTCATGTCACTTGCCCAAAGGGTGGATGGGGGTGTGTGGAAACAAGGGTTTTCATGCACTTCATAACAAGAGTGCGTGATAGAGGAGTCTGGGCTCTCCCACTGTGGTTTTGTAATATACAAAGCAATAAATGGCTACTGAGAATGATTAATAGCCAAAGCAAAGCTGAGACATTTCATTGATTGCAAAAGCCATTTGTTGCAAGTGTACGAAAGCAATAGAGATTATTGCTATTATAAAACAAATGAGAAACTCACAAATGAGAAAACAAGAGAAAGGCATCTTTTACTTCTCTTTGGAGGGTGGCAAAGTGCTTTGTACTCTTTCTTAGACTTTCCAGTGACATACACCTTGGAGGTGTAATTAGGATCGATGACTCAGCAGATACAGCTTTAAATACTGATTAAGTGATGAAAGGCAGATACTGTTCAATGGTGAGACTTTAAGGTGAATTGCTGGTGTGGAATAGGAGTGATATGACTGGACAATGACTGTTTACAATGACTGTTTCATGTGCTGATACAGTTTAATTTTCCTGGCTGAAATTCTTTGCTTGTTGCATACTCCAAATCGATTAAGTGAGTGTATTTGCTAGGTCTATGTCTGCAGCTCAGATACACTTGGCAGAGCTGAGGAGGATTAGGGTACCAAGCTGGCTTTAGGTGTCAATACCCCCAATCCTAGACAGTCTGCCCCCTGGGCCAAGTTAATGGGCTTCTCTAACTGTGGCCGCTGCCCAGATTATTGCAGCCAGGGATCACGAGGGCACAGAGATGCCTCTGCCATACTTTCTTACCCACTGTGTTTGCCCCAGGAAGGGATTTAGGCATCACTACAGTGGCTCTGTGACACCTGAAGTTCCCCTTATATCAGGGGAATCCTCCTGGTGGGCAGCTTTGCATTGATAGAACTACCTTGAAGTTGCTCCCAACTTACAAAGGCTGCTCCAGCAGTCAGCAGTTAGGGGCATGTAGCAGTTCCTTGGTTGTGCCCCTCTTTTCTTCAGCTGTCCTCCTACACAAGGGGGAGATGTGTATAGGAGCCACTTCACTGACTCTATGCCACTCAGATTCTCTCACGTCAGGGGAATTCCCAGGTAAGCTGGTGTAATAGCACTACAGGAGCAACACAACACAGAACTAATGGCCCAGTGAATTTGGTCATATATTTATGGATCTTAAAATGTGGCTAGGTTTTACATGAGTGTGAAAGGGGGAGAAATGATAAAAGGAGCCTTCCCCCCGGTTATGTGAAAATAGTGACTTCCTATGATTCTTTAATGCTTCTGTGAACTACATGGGAGGTATCTGTATTAAGTTTATGGCTGTTATATAGCTGAATAGATCTCTGTGGGTTTGATTGTTATTGTGTTGCTGGCTAAGATTAGCTAAGGGTTAAATCAGTTAAATTAGTCTAGGTTAGCCATGTATCTGCAGGAACCAAAGTCAATGGCTGTAGACAGCCCCAATGGTCAGTATTCAAACAGACAATGCATGTGTGTGGAATCAGAAGTCTGGTTGATCCCATGGGGCCTGGGGACAGGTCTGAGGTTGAAAACTCAGGGGCCTTTAGGCAGGAAATCTTAAAGATCTTGAAAGTGGTTAAAAGCTGAGCATCTGTGACACAAGAGACACAGTCAGCAAAAAGTAGCAGGCTGTAAGGTCCACAGCAGTACAAGGTAGGGGCTATTGAGGTAAGTTGGACATACCTAAGTTGTGAAGGGAATGCTAGCTTAATATACAGATAGACTTTAGTTGTTTTAACTTTTTTTCCTTTGCTATGCTCGTTTGGATAAATAATATTTTGTTTTGATGCAGCTGTGTTGAGTCATTGCCTTTACGTACTGGCTCTATAGCCTGGTGATCCTGCCTAAAAGTGGGGTGAATCTCAGGATTCCATTCTGAGAGAAGTGCAGATATGGGCTTGTCACCTGAAGAGGGTGCCCCTGGAGAAACTGCTGGAGGGGTCAAAAGCACAGCTCACCCTGGGACCATGACAGCTTCCTTCAAATGCTAAACAAGGGACTGTATTAGACTGAGGAAAGCAGGGTTTGGTGGGATTCACATTAAATAGGAGCTAGGTGCTTGAATACATTTGTGAATCTCACCCATTGTCTCTACATTTATTTTGGCTTTTTCTTTCTATGTAGACTCTTGGCTAGGACATTTCCCAGTCTTCATTTTCCTACCTGCCTGCTACAGACTTAAACAATATATCTTTTCTCCTTTTTTCCATTATCTAAAACAAACTTTAGCAAGAATTAATATTTAACACCACATTATAGGTCCAGATGAGTCCCTGGCTTCTACAGATCTGGGCAACTTCTAGCTTTAAAGAGGCTTTTATCCAGCTGACTCATTTAGATTATCAAATTCCTAAGGCATAGACTGTGATTCAGTAGGTTTTATGGGGTCTGAAATGGCTGTAGTTTTATCCAAGAGGTAATTGCCATTGCCTAATTAATGACAAATATCTGAAACACGTCTCCTCTGTGCAGTTGATAACCTCCCCTGCCAGAAGGGAGAACTGCACATTTCTCTCCTGATGCAAGGATAAAGGTTTAGTCTCTTCTCTGTATTTGCTTGTTTTATTTATACAGTGTACACAGCTAAATTCTCTCCCTTGATTTTTTCTTATGATGTGTCACTCTAGCAGCACGGTGGGGTCAGCACTGATCTCATCTCCTCACTGAGTCCCCAGTGGCATAGAGCATAGGCATATAATTGATGCATCCATTACCAAATTATCAATGTGCCAATACAAAATGAAGACTTGCATTCAGTTTATAAAAGACCCTGCTCTTCACCATTTGCAAGGCCAAATGATTTTGGGGGTGGGGAGGATGGGTTGACCCTCTTTTGCTTCTTTGTTGTTGACTAAAAGTCTCTGCAGAAAGGTTGGTTTTTTTGTATCATGCCCTGAAAATGATCAGGCTTATTCTAATCACCTCTGGAAAAGAGTCCCACAGTCTAGGATCTTCTGCTGAGAACATTCTGACACCTGCTTCTGAGAATTTCACACTGGGCTCCAGCAGCCATTGAGCTTTCACTGATAGCAGTGGCATTGAGAGAACACAGATGGAGAATCAATCTCTGAAATAGCCATGTACTTATGAGGCCTTAAAGATTAGAGCCAGGCATTGCATTGTAATCAGTAACGAATGGAGAGGCAATGGAATGTGAAGAGCACCATTTGGTACGAACTCAACATTTTTTCCTTACTCAAGAGGTGAGCTGTTGCATATTGCACAAGCTGGAAATTCTCTACATCTTTTGGCTTTAGTTTCAGGTGGGGGAGTTACATGTAGCACAGTAGCTAAGTCCTCACTGGAAAGAAATGAGCATAATATCCTGGGAAGCTGAAGGTAGGAGACATCATATCTTGTCTCTGTTGCTAGCAGGTTATGTGCTACCTGTGTCCTAGATGCCTGTCTTCATGTTTCACAGGGCATAGTTTTCTAGTCATCGTCTTAACTTACGCAAAACATGCCTCAGGTGGCACATGACCAGTATTCATCACCAAATTTGGTCCACTGGTTGGATCATTAGCTTCCCCAGCCCGGGCCAGGTACTGGCGAGGAGTGCGATGTGAATGCTGATCCATGCCTCCCAGTTTGCTAATGAACTATGGGCATCTGTGCTATTGGGGAGAAGGGGATTGGAAGAGGGTTGGGGGATTTATATCAATTGTTGAGGACACCAGATAATTGCATAGTTCCACCAGACTATCCATTCATGGGTCTTATAGCAGAAGGGCATTCTAGCAGCTCAACAACTTCATGAGCCTTGGGGATAAACCAATGTAGTTGGTTTCATTCTCACATGGGTGGGGCAAGCCTTTGGTTTACCAGTCTTTATGTGATTGTGCTCTAATTGTAGTGACACCTTAAATCTCCATAGAAAGTATTTTAAGGAAATAGTTTAATGTGTGAGATATACAAGTGTTTTCAAAATAACTACTGTGCCTGCACATCAGTTACTTTTGCTTTTTAAAATTGAGCTTTAAGATGCAGACAAATTACTGTGAGATGCTATTTTGACGGCACGCCAGTTACTATCCTGTTAGCATATTTTACAATGTGAAATTGCAAAGGGTATCTTATTATACAAAAGCACGCTGTTTTAAAATAATCAGGTGCATCCTTTTTTCAATGCTCTCAAGTGAACACTACTAAAATGGGTTATAAAGGCAAAGAGATTTATATGTGATCTTATAAATATCCAGTTACAAACTAATTGAGACAGGATGGTTTGGTGGATAAGGCAGTGGACTGGGAGTCAAGATACAAGTTCAATTCCCATTTCAGTCACAGAATTCCTGTATGACCTTGCAAGTCATTTGATCTTGTAGTGCTTCTCTTCCCTATCAGTAAAATGCAAAGAGTGACACTTCCCTGCCTCACAAGGCTGTTATGAAGATAAATCCATAAATACCGGGGAGGCATTCAGATACTATGGATACATATAAGAACCCAAGAAGATAGAAGTTATGGATCTCTTTAAAAAGCAAAAGATATTAACCAGATTTATGACAAGCAGGATGGTCTAGGGAACTTACAGTGGGAGAGAGAGCCAGGGATTCCTGAATACCAAGGACTTGCTTTCTGGACTCAGGAAAATCACTTCTCCTCTCTAGGACTAATTCTTCACTGGAGTAAAGGGGACTGTACAGATGTTTTGAATTCCCATTGGTAGATTACTTGTTCCTCTGTACACAAACAGAAAGACTATTGTGCTGGTTCTGTGTATTTGCAACTGAAGCATCAGGCATCCTCCTCCCAATCACAGTCTTGTCTCAATGGGGCCTCTTCTGAGGCAGCATCGATGTCAAGGGGGATTTTGCCTTTACTTGATCAGGTCCATGCTTCTGTACTACTTCAGTGGTAGAGTCTTCAACACCTCATCCCCTAGGTGGGGACATGTTTGTGGAATAGTCTTCTTCATACTATGTGGGGAAGGTAATCATGAACAGAATTGTCCAATGCTTCTCAGAAAAGCCCAGTCCATCAAGGCTAGTACAGCCTCAGTTCACCAACCCTTTCAGACCAACAAATAGATGGTTATATACAATTAGTAACAATAATGGGGTAGGTTTAAAAATTCTAGCATCAGAGGGATAGCCATGTTAGTCTGGATCTGTAAAAAGCAACAGAGAGTCCTGTGGCACCTTTAAGACTAACAGATGTATTGGAGCATAAGCTTTCATGGGTGAATACCCACTTCGTCAGACACATGGGTCTGACGAAGTGGGTATTCACCCACGAAAGCTTATGCTCCAATACATCTATTAGTCTTAAAGGTGCCACAGGACTCTCTGTTGCTTTTTAAAAATTCTAGTGTACTAAACTCTGAATTTGGTGGCAGAATGCTAATGTACAGCAACACTATTTACCTTTTTCTATGATGCATTTTCATTGCTGCCATACAGGCAGTTCAATCAGCTATTAGCAGAATGCTTTCCCTTGTCTTAAAGGCTATAATTGCTATAAAGGAGCAGTAATTTCCTAGACAGCAACTGTATTAGAGCACATGGAATTAGAAAAAGCTCTGTTTAATAAAAGCAAACTGTAAATAGGGTATAAATAGTACAAACACATGCAATGACTAGTTATTTACAATGGCCCCTCCCTCCCCCCTTGGATCCTGTGGTATCACCCAAACTAAATTGAAATGAGAACTTTCAGACAAACTGCCAGTCAACAAAGCTTTTAAAAATAGAATGCATCATCTAATGCTGTAACAAATGTGCGCTTTTATCGACTATGCTGATGCTCCTAAATTTTAATACAGTCAATTATAATTATGTAATCTATAAAGAATAATAACCAAACAGCTATAATGAAAAGAAAAAAAGTTAGTAATTTACATGAAATACATAACTAGTGACACAATGTGCCATAAAAGTAATATATCAGATTTCCCTCCTCCAGCTATTTGTGTTCAGATTATAACTTTTGACAGTGTTCTGCAAGTCCAGGCGTTTGAAAGGATGAAGATGTGAGCCCCATGATGACTTAATCAAAAAGACTTAATGAAGTAATAGTAAACAGAATGGTTTATTTTTGAATTTGCAGATCATTAATAACATCCAAAGGAGGAAAAATTTGAAAATCAGTTTCTCCATTTACTTATCACTACCTTAGTTCAAGGTCCTGGTTGGTTTTTTTGGGTGGGGGGGAAGTGTGGGGTTCCCTACACTACTTAATAGTGCAATCACTAATCCCTAAAACACTGCAGAGGATTCCTGTGACAGAATGGCAGAGTATACAACACATAGGGTTGTATGGTTCTTCTTTCGATCCTACTTAGGGCTATTTTCCCCTGGGAAAACATGTTGTGCTCTAAACCCATTTAGCTAACTCAAGATAAAATCCTCATGAAGAAAAGGCACTTTCTAGTTTTCACAGGAGTTAGGAGGTTGAGTTAAAGACTGTGGAGGGGCCAAGCTTACTCTTTAACCTGGACTATATGATGAGATAACTCACTGAAGTGAGTTCCCACTATAAAAATACACTACAACCTGCCTTGTCTTCACTAGGATTTCACCTTGAGTGGGTTAATTCAAACTGAGAATGCACCTTTTTTCCTGGGGAAGACACACCCTAAGGGCCATATGACAAACTTTCACAGGTGAAACAAAAAAAAAAGTGCAACTAATAAGTATGGTAACTAGTGCTGCAGCATGTCACCAAACCAGTTTGTTGCAGAGTGAAGTGTGTATGTCATTTTCTAAGATCAAAATCAAGATAATCTGCATCAGTGACATGCATCCAAGGAAGCATATGTCTTAAAGACTTTGGTCCAGCTCCTAAGCCTTGGAGCAGAGCAAAGGAGACTTGAAGTTACCTCAAGCAAGGAACAGGGCATGGGAGACCAAGACATAAAGATGCATATCTGGGACTTTCTGTCACCCACTCCCCACCTAGGAAATAAAGCCCAGAAGCTGTAGCGTAGTGATGGTAGGGCCATCTTCCCAGTTCCCCATTCTCAGCTGCACATCTCTGTGTACCTATTGAATTCCTGGGGGGTGGGAGGGTGCAAGCCCACCAACATCTAATGGCCCCTCCCCCAGCCTAAGGGGAGGAGCCAGTGAGCCCAGGGCTCAAATGTGGTTAGGAGACAACTAATGAAAAACAGAGACATGAGTGAGGTCATAGGGTTAAAATCAGAGTCCCCCTCACGCTGCAAAATGGGCGAGTGCCGGGTGACGGAGGGTGAACCGCTCCAGGTACATGCCTATGCTCATGGGTCCATGAAGGAGCCACCAACTAAGCTCCTTGGCAGGCCATGGGGCCAGGGTAGAATACAGACTGGCCCACTAGGGTGCAAATTGTGTAGCTGAGGATGCAGCCCCCCATCTAAAGAGAGCATTTAGAATTTTCCTGTGACAGGGTGGGTTGTTCTTTTAAGGGAAGTAGGGCCTCGGGGGCATCCCACTCCTTGTCCAGTGGTGTGTCCCTTTCAAGATTTGGTAACCCAGCGGTCTAGAAAAATGAAAGGCAGATATTGGAAGATTGGAAGCAGTCCTAGGAGAATAGTTTGTGCTCTTCTGGCCATTACCTCTGTTTGGTGTAGATCTCTCTCTCCCTCCCTTCCTGCCCCCCGACTGGGATAGCTTCAGCCTGAACAGTTCCCTGCCTTCACTGTGTTATTCCCAGCAAAGGATGGGGTCCCTAAGCAAGCTTCTTTTCAGAACAGAATAATTGCCTACCATTATAAGGTACAACACAGCACTTCCTATGCAAGCCTAGTTTATTATTAAGGTAAAAGTGCTACTGAGAAAACATTAAAAACAATAGAAGAACCTATATGTATGCTAATAAACTTACCAGAGATCAACCCACCCCTAACATGGGTTCTGGCAGGTGCAGTCCTTCAAAACCACTCCTGGAGTTTCCTTGTGGTTTCAAATTCATCACTGCTTCAGCTCAGACCAAGAACACAGTCTTATGGGGCCTCAGAAAGCCAAGTCCTTCCAACCCTTCCCTAAGGATGGGGGCCCTCCATGGACCCAGAGATCCTGTCCATTTGCTGGATCAGGAAAAAGGCAGGGAACTGTTCAGCCTGGTGATGCTCAGGTCAGAAGGGAGAGCGATGTGGGTCTCCACAGAGATGGCAGCCAGGGGAAGACGGAGAGTGGGTGCCCTGGATGTATCATAGAGGGACAGTACAGATACAGTTGCCCTGAACTCTGACATGGGTCTTCAATGGATATGTTGCATTAAAGTACAGAGCTACTCTAAAGAGAGACTAACAATGACACCTTGACTCTCAATTAGTTTGGAACAGAGTGAGCATGTGGAATAAATATTTCTACTTCATGAGGTTGAATGCTTTCTCAGCAGCTAAAGATAATCCAGTAGTAACACTATGTTATCCATTTGACATGTAAGCAATATTATGTGAGCAGTATCAGTACCAAATCGGTTCTTAATAAATCCAGCCCAGTGCTCAGACCCTACATACAGAATAACTAATTCCAAATGGATAGCCAGAACCATTGGCAATCCTTCTGAGGCAGCATGGTCAGTGAAATTAAAATTTGTTGAAATGGTCTGGGCCTGGATTTTCTAATGAGCCTATCCAAAGTCAGTGAAATTGTATCTACTTTCATCAGAGCTGAATTTGGATATTAAATTTAGTGGGATTACTCCCAGGACTAAGGCTGCAGAATCAGGCTTCTGTGTCTTGATTTTCCCCTCCTTTTCTGTAAAATGAGGATAACAACACCTCATGGAAGTGTGAGGATTCATTGGTTAACATTAGAACAGCACTTTACAAAATGTAAACTGTCCACCTTTACCTGTAAGGGTAGTTAAACACAGAAAATCACAGATAATCAGGATTATTTCAAACTGTGCCAAGTTGAATGAGGGAAATTTGTGTAAGTCTTTAAATCTAATTCAAATAAATCATTTGTAATGGGAGTGTAAAAACTGCCTTAATATTGATCCAAAGTGAGGGATTCTTCCTCCAAATAAGAATTGGTACAACTTACAGTTGGTTGGGTTATTTGCTTAACAATCACTTTAGACAATCCAAATAATGTAAGTGGAGGATTCCACACATATAAGAAACTTGTTACATAACAGAAGTAACCTATTTTGGAGTGCGATCTTCTATGCTCCTGACCTTCTCAAGGTTCCTGGTTTTTATTTTGCTGCTGCACTTCAATAGCTGCTTGTGTAGATTGTCCAACACTTCTCTTATTTGGCTCTGTTTTTTTCAACCTGTGCAAGTTAGAGCAAGGAAATCAAGAGGCAGCACAGGTGAACAAAGGTTGCCTGCCTTTCCACCCAGCAGCTTGAAGTCAGGAAGATTCCCCAATCCTTACCGTAGTACTAAGGCTGCAGAACTGTAGTAGTGTGGTGAGGAAAGGAGTGAAATCACAGCAGAAAGCAGGCTTCCAATAATCATGTAAAGGGGAAGTGAGAGAGAAAACAGAATCCATAAGAAATCATCCTTCTTTCCACCTTTTAAAGCTTAAATGGACACTATGAGGTCAATGTATATGTTATGTAGGAAGATTTACTAACATTTCTATGATTCCCCAATACCACTATCTTAGGGCATTTCTACATAAGCACTTACTGCCCACCAAAGTGGGGTGTATATCCAAGTACTTGTGTAGACATGCCCAAAGCTACTGAGGTAGCCCCCATTACTATACTGTGATGCTTCTTAGGTTGTGAGGCACCTCACTACTGCCTGCCCTTAGTGTGAGGAAGCCTTGTCCTGCCTGCCATGAGTCAGCTCCCTAGATCCACAGGCAACATAAGCACTCCCCTCTCAACCTACCTGGATCTGATGTCCCTCTGCAGGTTAGCAATAGGCACACTCCCAACACTGAGCCCCCTGGAACATCCCCTCAAGTGTCCAGTCCCTGCCCTGTTCCACTGACACTCTCACTATTCACAGATTGACTGCTCCCAAAGGGATAATACACCCCAGTTTATCAGTTACACCTCAGATCACTGCTCCTCATAACACACAGCACTTAGAGATAAATGTATAGTGGTAAAAAAGTAAAAGTTTATTTAACACAGAGTTTCAAGTGATAGCAAGTAAAAATATTGGAAACAAATGGTTACTTATAAAATCATAACATGCATGCTGGAGCCAAGACTTGTTAGTTACTGTCATGACTTATAGGACAAAGCTCACCCCAAATCCTTCCAGCATATTACAGCCAGGCTTGGCTGTGATCTTCCATTCATGAGACAAGCCACACTGTCAGCTTGCCTCCTCACTGGAAAAAATTCAGGGTGTCTCCCTGCACCCCTATTTATACTCCCCAAATCTATTGTCTTTACCATAAACAGGAGCCCCTGGCTGCTTGTTTTTTTCCTGTGTGCTTTCTTGTCAATTTCACAAACTCTTGATTAGCATTTGGCTCAGTCTGTACAGTGGCCTCCATCATGAAGCAGACACTACACAATAAACCCATGACCACCCAGATGGAGAAAAGCATCTCTTCCCTCTTGCTTGCCAAGAGTATGTTTATCACCTTCTGCTGATCTGCCTTAACTCACCTACCTTGAGAACACCATTTTCAGTTCAGATACATAATTCCTTAAACATTATCCAAACATACATTTCACAATTATCATTGGTAAATGGGTTATTTGACTCTTGGTAGAGATCTCACATGCTACCCTTTAGTGAATTATTATGCATATATTGACCCAAGGGAGTCCTATAAAACTCTAAGCACCCAATCTGCCAATTGGCATCAAGAGGTCCCTGGGTCACAAGTACCTGGACACCACAATCTGTAACGTATTTAGCCTCACAACACCTGTGAGGTTGGGCAGTCTTCTTATGCCTAATTTTACAGACAGGGAATTGAGGCACAAAGAGGCTAAGTCAAACAGGAAGTCTGTAGCATAACAGGGATTTGAATCCCACTGTCCCAACCACTTTCTCTCAAAGTGAGGGGTCCGTGCTGGTAGATCAAATTGCAGCAGGATGTGTGCATGTGGGGGAATGGAACAAAATTAAACTAAGTTTAATTTAATGTCCAAGTGGAGTGAAAGCAAACAGGAAATGGTATCAATGTGAAGGCCCTGATCCCGCAATCCATTCCCCGCCTGCACATCCTTGCACTTGCCTGGAGCCGCACTGAAGTCACGGGCTCCATGGTTCACTTCCATGAAGCTCGTTGCAGGACTGGAGCGTTAGGTTTGACTGATAACATTCCGTTTCCATCATCAATATCAGGGGCGAAGGTTTTGGAAAGCCCTGGCAAAGGGCCAGTCTGCCAGTGCATGCCGCAGGCTTCGCTCTCCGAGCCCGGCAGACCAGACACAAACCAACCCTCGTGCATCAATCAGCCCGAGCGCTGCGCGGACAACCGCCCCGAGCCACGCCGCTCTCCGGCGGGGGCAGAGGGAGCACTGCGGCAGCGGCGCGGCTGGCTGGCGCGGGCAGCAAATTGCTGCCTGAAGTTTGCTCCGCGTTAGTTCGGAGGCGGAGGCCGGGAACGAGGGGTTAAAGCGGATTAGCGGGGTGTGGGGCGGGATTCCAGGGCAGGCACCTGGCTGTGCCGGGAGCGCGCTAGGGCTCAGTAACCCAGGCCGGAGCAAGCGGGCCGAGGCCCCTGCAGTGGTGGAGCTGGGCTGTGCGGCCGGGGAAGGAGGCGGTCAGGCGGAGGCTGTTGCTGGGGGAGCTGCAGTCAGGCCTGCGTCGCTCAGGCAAGGCGCGGCGGCCGTGCCCGTTACTATGCGATCGCTTCCTTAGCGAAGGGGCGGGGGCAGGGCGCGCCCCAGGCAGGGATTGCAGCGCGCGGCACTCCGGGGTGTGGGCGCGGGCAGCGAGCGGGGTGGGGTAGGAGGGCTCGAGGCGCTGGGGGGCAAGGGCAGGGCTACAGCCAGGGGCCGCTCCGGAGGCACGAGCTGGCGTTGGGAATGAGCCGCAGAGGGCTGGGCTTGGAGCACGCAGCCAGGCTGCTGGGGTGAAGACTTCGCCTGCCACTTCCTCCCCAGGCGGCATGGAGGCTATGGAAGCCGCGGTGGCTGGGTTTCCCGAGGAGGAGGAGGTGGTGGGTTGCTATGACTTCGAGCCGCTGCCGACACTGCTGGAGGATGAGGTGAGTGTGCCAAAGTGCAGCCTCCCCCACCTCTCCTTGGCAAGAGCACCCGCTCAGCCCTGAAGAGCTCTGGCTAGTGCGCGCACCTGTGGGCGAGACCGACCCTTCCCAGCTGCAAAGAGTGGCCCCGGCGCTGCAGTTGCTGGAGTAGCTTCTCTGGATGAACTTGTTTTGTGTCAGCAACTCAGCTGCTAGTTCTCTGGTCGCTGTGCTGCTGGCCTGTGCTTCCCGGCCTGCCCTTCCCTGCCTTCGGTTTGTTTACAGCGGTGCGCTGCGCAAACTACGGGAGAGCGGAAAGTGTTGACTTAACGGGGAACTAACCCTGTGGTGAACGCGGACTGGCCAGTCCAAGGGGTATAAATCAACTTTCACAGGGACCTGATCATCTTAGTTCAGTTGTAGGGAAAGAGCCGGATTCTCCTACCATTTAAAAGCTGTGAGGGAAAATTGCTTTTACTCTTCAGAGCAGTAAGTTATAAAGGAAATGTTCTGAACTATCTTCTTCCTGCAAAACTGTAACATGCAAACATCTCTGGGCAAGGATTTAAGATTAGCAGCTATCAAAAGTCTTATTACAAACATAAGAACTGGAGAAATATATTTAGGGGCATACAATGCCATATAAAGATGCATTTTTCATGTCAATAAGATTCTCTTGCTCCCCTCTTCCTAATAATCCTAGAACCCTGTGTTCCTAATGGATTTACTCCCTCACACCTTATTTCTTGATACCCCATATTCATCATTATGATTTAACTGTTGTATCATAATTATTGTCATGTCTGCAGACTAATGTCACAAATGTTGGACTATGACTTCGTTGTAGCATTTAATAACAATGACTCTTAATCAGACAAAATCCCCTTCAGTAATAAGCAAATATTTTTTTCTTCTGTAAAAGCTTCGTTGCTACCCCGTAAAAGGCCTTTAACAGGCAGCAGGAAAGGCTGCTAAGTCTGTTTATACTGCTATTTGTTTAAATTAGTCATTAGTTGTGCTAAACAAACATGTAAAGATGGAGCTGACTCTAGTTCTAAGTTGTTTTGTCATACATAGTTCTACTCTTGCATTATTGATCTCTTCCTTCATAACTCAAGGAATGATTTGGAGAATGTTGCTTGCCTGGTTAGTTAGCATTTAGATAACATGGACCAGAAATATGTTAACTAGTAGTTTAGTGATGGATACATTTCACATATTGGGTTCAGTTGTTAAATAGCACTTTCTCTTGCTTCTTACATCTCTGCTAGTTTCAAGGGTAGAATCCATTAAGTGGTAAGTGAAGAGGGAGTAGTCATAAAGAAAGCTCTTAGCAATGTAAATAATTTGGAGGAGGGACTGGCTACGGTTCTTTTCACAAACTCAAGTAGGATCAGGTAATCCTTTTGTGGACATTATCCGGTGACCTCTGTTTCCTTGAGCCTATCACAGGGTGGAGCAGATGTGGCACAATCATTTTTGCTCTCAAGAGAGTTGAGCGTGAATCAAAATCCTTTAGCAATTTGGAAACCAATTGGGAATACCTTTTTATTCCTCAGATTGAACAAGATTATTGTCTGATGCTGGTGTATGAATCATGATTCAATAAGTTTTCCATGACTACCCTTTGGAAGATCTCCCAGACTGCTCTCAGGATATTAAGGGTGCTTACTGACACAATTATAGCATTCTTAGGAATATTCAAGAAGAGTGATTAAAAGTTGGAGATCTAAAAGTATGGGTGGTGGAGGGGAAAACAACCTCGTAATCTCTTAAAAAGCAGCAGAGGGTCCTGTGGCACCTTTAAGACTAACAGAAGTATTGGGAGCATAAGCTTTCATGGGTAAGAACCTCACTTCTTTAGATGCAAGTGAGGTTCTTACCCACGAAAGCTTATGCTCCCAGTACTTCTGTTAGTCTTAAAGGTGCCGCAGGACCCTCTGTTGCTTTTTACAGATTCAGGCTAACACGGCTACCGCTCTGATACTTGTAATCTCTTAAAGCGCTATAGAAGAGCTAGGTATTTATTAAATAGAGCTTGACTGCCATTCCTGGCAAGCTCCTAAAAGTTCCCATTTGACTAGATACTCTATATTCTTGTTTTGAGAAATGGCGTTTTTGCTGTCCGGTTTGTCTAGGAATATTTTATTTATTCTTCTCTACTCACTCTGTCAGATGCCTCTTTATATTTAAAATGCTGTCTTTTGCATTTAAGTGTGTTTTCTGGTATAGTTTACTGGTGGCAAACAAAGCATGTGCAGAGTCTGCAGAATCTAAGCTTTCATTTATCTCCCTCAAAGGGTTTCTAACCTTATGATAAAGATCTTCCAAATAGGATCTATGTGATAACACAAGCAATGAGTCTACAGATGACCATAAGAAATGGCTCTAAGAGTCTGAGCTCTCCTTGACCTTTCATTTCATTGAGATGTTAACTTGAAAGCCTGATGAGCCTTGAACTTGAAGGAAAGATTTTTCAAAAATGCCTAAGAGATCTAAGAACACAAATCCCACTAAAATCAATGGGGACATGTGCTCCTAAATCCCTTAAACTTTTTTAGAAAATCTCTTCAAGATTTAGCATTAACTATTTGATTCCTAGTATCAGAGGGGTATGCCCGCCCACTTCCTGGATCCCAATAGGATCAGAGGGGTAGCCGTGTTAGTCTAGATCTGTAAAAAGCGACAGTCCTGTGGCACCTTATTGACTAACAGACATCTGATGAAGTGGGTATTCACCCACGAAAGCTTATGCTCCAATACGTCTGTTAGTCTATAAGGTGCCACAGGACTCTGTCGCTTTTTATTTGATTCCTGATCCTTCTAAGAGATGGGAGCATTGGGGTGGAAGAGGAGCCCAATAGCATGGAATTGGGAGTTGTTACAGAGAGGGAGATGCTGAAGGAGGAAGTGGAAGAGACAGACTGGGAAGAAGAGAAAGGAGAATCAGAAGACTGAAATGGTGGTGCTTCTAATGTTGGGAAACTTTTCCCATTAAGTGATGCTGAATGCAATGCTAAGTAACAAATATTAACGACTATGTTAACAAATTTGCTTTTACTCCATCCCAAAAGAAAAACAAACAAAAATCAATGGTTAGATATTTGTAAAACCTATATTCTGTAATCCGAAACGCTTTGCTTACTTTTTATAGCTAAACTCAGTTCTAAATATCTGGAATTTTGGAGGTCTGAGAAATGTCAACTACTTATTAGAGCTTTGAGAAAATTGCTGTTATGGTCTTTTCTTTACCTAATTGTAATTAGTATGTATCCAGCTTGAAATTTTGCCCAAATTGTTTCCATTTTTTTAGAGTTGCTTGGGAAATACGTTTCTTGTGTTTACTGCCCTCATCTTGGGGTCCTTATGTTGTGTAGGATTGTCAGTTTTGATTGGACATATTCCTGGAGGTTTCATCACATGACACAGTCTTTAATTAAAGATTAATCTTTAATTCCTGGAGATTCCAGGACAATCCTGGAGGGTTGGCAACAGTAATTGTTGTGTGATAATACAGCTACTAGGCATCGCACTTCTAATCGTAATCTTTTTATCCAAGCAGCTTCCTAAAGCATACAGTCATAGAAGTTAGAAATTGAAAGAGCCTGTCAGATCTTCCAGTGTATCGTCCTTCCAATGTAAAGTTATTCTCTAGTCTAAATTAGACTGAAAAAGGAATACTAACTTCTAAATGTCTCCAACAGAGCTTTCGCCACATTTCTTGGAACTCCCACACACAGCCTAATAAATAGCACAGCTGTGAAGACAGCCTTAAGCTAGAAGTCATATGTTACCTTGACCATCGGGGAGCACTGGATAAACAAAAACCTGAGGCAACCATCAGGCACCTGGAAGCTGTTTATCTAAAATTTTGACTTATGGCACCCCCCCCCCCCCCACACACACACCAAAAAAAGAGGCCATAACGTGTGTTGCGCTACCTGAGGCTCACAAAGCAGTTATAAACACTAATTAAACCTTGCAACGTCCCCTTTCAGGAGACAGGTGGGGGAAACTGAGGCTAAAAGAGCTTACAGTGACTTCCCCAAGGTCACACAGGAAACTTGTGGCAGAGTCGGAAAATTAATCCAAATCTCCTGTGACGCCAGTCCCTGTGTCTTTACCTCAAGACTATCCTTTCATTTTAGTGTGGTGCAGGAGTGTCTCCATTTAAAAATATCACAAAAATACCTGTTTTCTGATGTTAACGTGAGATCTTTGCACAGGTTGACTGTTTCCCCTAAAGCACTCTTTGTGCTGAAAGTTCTTTACATTAAATACTTGGGGAGTAGGAGTGGGAAGTTAAATTCTTTGTCCTAGGAAGTCTGAGAACTTGCTGGAATCACATCAGGTTGTGTATTGTAGATGACATTTGACACAATTGGCTACAAGTAATGTCATCAAATGCAGAGTAATTTCTGAATTCATGTCTTGGCAGGAGAATGTGTCCCTTGCTGATATTCTGTCACTGCGGGATAGCTATCTTACCGAGCAAGATATCTGGGCAATTTGCCTGGAGTGTAGCCATTCTATGAAGAGCATCTCCCATTCAGCAATCTTCCAGACACTTTGCATTACTCCTGACACTTTGGCTTTTAACACCAATGGCAATGTGTGCTTCATGGAACAGCTCAGTGGTAAGTATTTATGCTTCTAGGCAATTTGTTAAAAAGTATGCAAAGTCATGCTGAGAGCATGTAATAAAACATTATACTCTTCAAACTTTTAGTAGATTTAATTAGACTGCAAAGCAGAATTTCTTGATAAATGGATGAATGGCGGTCCATATGAAACTAGATTAGATTCAGGAGCACTGTACATTCACTATCTATACTAATACAGAATAAAGGTTTCATACTGAATTTAGTTAGATCTTGGATCCACTTGTTTTCACAGATTTTTTTTTTCCACATGAATCTATTCCACTTATATTTTAAACATAATCAATTATGGACTTGTTCAGACATGTCTGAAAGTATGGGCAAAGCATAATCATGGTGCTGCTTCTCTCACCACTTAAATATGTCCATGAAATTACAATTATGGCTAAAGAAAATGGCTATTTGGCTGTAGATCTAGCAGTAGAATAGATGTGACCTGATAAAGCTTTCCCAGAATGGAGGATTGAGTGGTGTCTGCATGTAGCGGAATGTAAGATCTTTATGTATCATTGGAGACATGGGGATGCTGACATTCACAAAAGGACTTCTGATTTCATTGTGAAGGAAAGTCTATTATTGGATAAGATGAAATCAGCAAAAATCTCAAGAGCCTTAATCTCTTACATTGCAAGAAATGACAGCTAAGAAAATTGCACTAGAGAATGAGGAGGAAAGAACCTAGTGCCAAGCTGTAGAAGCCTCAGAGATCAGTTCCGTGCCATACCTATTCTCTTTAGGCTTTTTATTATGTCTTTTAAACTTAATTTATTTTTAAAACAAAGTCAGAATAACTACATCTGTCACTTTGCTTCCAGATTGCATTAAATGAGCCGTGTGTGTGTGTGGTGTGTGTGCACATGTGCGTGTTAGCCATTATTTTGGTCCAACTGTTGAAATTAAACTATATCAGGTTAAAAATCATAGTTTTAAATCAAATGTCCTAACTTGAGAGGTCATAAAACATGACATAAAGCTGAAGGTATATTTTAAAATGTATTCATTATTTGTTTGTATTTCTCAGCTTGAACAACTTCAAAATAGATTTGGCAGATTCGTGTTTGTTTTTAAGTCTAATACTTTTTCATATACCCATGTACTAATCCTGTGCTGCCATATTTCATTTAACACTGCAGGGGAAACTGGTTTTGTGTTAAAATTATTGTTTGTATTATAACTTCAATAAAAAAACACTTCTCTTCAGGTTTGTAAAAGTTCATTCTTACAAAATCTAAATCTTGGATTGAATTTGACCTGATCTTTCTTAAAGAAACATACAGGAGCCTCACCAAAGAAGAATATGTCTAGTGGATAAAAGTTCTTTGTACTGCCAAAAATTAAGATCTTGGGGAAAGAAAGGAAGTGCTCACAAGAGGTGGTAAATCTAAGCTCAGTTCCTGGTTGTCAGCCATCAGTTAACTTTGGCCATATGCAAATACTCAGTGTATGGGTTTTTAGTGAAGCAAATTATGTGCATGGACATAATTCAAATTATTGGAAAGTCTTGATTAGGATGTTTCAAAATTCAATTAGAGTTAAAGAAACATTGCCTGTGTCTAGGAAAACTCTTAAGAGAAACTTCATAATGGAAGAAGTTGGTATGCAGATGCATATTTTTAATGATCCCCCCCACACACACACACACACTGTTCTCTGTGCTTCTCCCACTTTGTCCCTATTTTTTTGTGCTATTACAATTCAGTCAAAATCAAACAACACTTTTTTTTTTACTATCTTGTCATTTCTGGAACTTTGTTGCAGTCATATTTACTCTGCTAGAAGAGGTGACTGTCTCTCTTTTAAATAAGAGGAAATGACTTGTAAGCAATTCAGGTTGTTACATTTTGCCTTTCTTTTCCTTCTAAAGAAATGATACTGTGGACTCCATGCAACAGGAAGCAAGAATACAAAAATTGCATTGCACCATGTGCCAGTAGCTGCAAATTGCCCACTGTCCCTTGGAGAGTTTCATGATTTGAAAAAGTATAAACTATAGGATTACCAAATCTAAAATAATACTCTTCTTTGACCCTCAAATGCTCCAAGACTGGTGGGGGAGGAGGAGAAAGGAAGAGAGTAATAGAAAGAATGGAAGCTGGTTCCTGCAGAAAGCTACCATATTTTGTAAACTAGTTAAAAGGATTCTGTGACCAAAGGCAATATCACCCTGTGCAGCCAGAGCCAGCTGGTGATGATGAATAAATATATGCGAACCAGACCACTTAACAGCTTTAGAGCACAAGAGCCAATGCTTCAGCCCTCTACCCAAGATCTAAGAGGAAGAATTTAGTATCTGCTTCTGTAATAGAGGAGTTTTGTGTGTCTGTTGCTCACTACAAAAGCAATTTTCCCTCTCTTGGTTTTGACACCTCCTCATCAGTTATTGGGAGTGGACCACATCCACCCTGATTGAATTGGCCCTGTCAACACTGGTCCTCCACTTGTAAGGTAACTCCCTTCTCTTCATGTGTCAGTATATTTATGCCTGCATCTGTAATTTTCACTCCGTGCATCTGAAGAAGTGGGTTTTTTTACCCATGAAAGCTTATGCCCAAATAAATCTTCTGTTCTTTACAGTGCCACCAGACTCCTTGTTGTTTTTGTTATACTATGCCTTTGTCTCTTTCATATGAGAGTAGTCTACTTGGAGATGCACTAGAAGGCCGTCCAAAAACTTCAGCTCATGTAGACTCCTTGTTTCACAGTGTTTCTTACAGGACGTGAATGACATCAGCACTTCATGATCTGCACTGATGAATACAGTACAGCTACTAGATACATATTAATTTTCTGGTGCAATTAAAGGTGACGGTTGCTTTGTTCCCCAGCAGCTTAAATCAGCTGAGGTGTTCAAGTTATCACCTAGATCTAAACAACTGGATGCAGAAAGAGCTCTTAAAATTCTTAGGCTCTGGAATTTTGTTTTCCCCTGCCTCACACTGCTCTGATAGAACTTCAGCTTGACATATTGGACTCCTGTTCACCCAGACATTTGCCTGAAAGGATGGGTTGGAGAAAGATCTTTGGGATGCGGATTTATAGCTTTTAACATCTGTCTGATTTGAAGCCTTCATTTGACATTGGGTCTGGGGTGTTAAATTTGTTATATATGTGATCAACTCTAAGAGCATTTTGTAAGTCTAAAAATTAACAATTCTCCCCTTCTAAGGGAAATAACCCAGCCTTTGGAGCCAAATCCCTCAGGCAAATGGGGCAATACTACCATAGTTATACCCCCAATGACTGAGTTGCCAAATAGGCATTAATACAGCATCATGCAGCATCGCTGCTGAAATAGTCCACTTACAAGCTTTGGTCCGGCCCAACTCCTCTAATGAAGAGTTTCTTTCCTGGTCTTTCCGTTAAGATTTGGCTGGAAAGTGAAGTGAGCAGCTATGTCGGCCTGCTGGTTGGAGAGGCCCACAAGGGCATCAATCATATTTGTGGTGTGAGTAGGTCAGCAATCAACTAGGTTGCATACCTTGGACATGGAGATTTGGTTCTTCCTCATCTCAGAAGATGGTAGTTACAGGTGGTGGCTGTAGAGATTTATGTAAATGTGCTCATTCTGTAACTTCTAAAAAGTAACAGACAGAAGGCAGGCTTTTATTAGCTGGCCTTGGGAAATCTCCCTCCTTTGGTTACTGGCTTGGAGTTTTGCTTCAGAGATTCCAAGGCCAGAAGGGACCATTGTGATCATGTAGTCTGGTCTCCTGTATAACATGAGCCATAGAACTTCCTCAAAATAATTCCTAGAGCACATCTTTTAGAAAAAATATCCAATCTTGATTTAAAAATTGTTGGTGTGGGAGAAACCCCACCACAACCCTTGGCAAATTGTTCTAATGGTTGTATCCTCGCTGTCAAAAATGTGCACCTTATTGTCAGTTTGAATTTGTCTATCTTCAGCTTCCAGCCATAGGTTTGTGGTTACCTTTCTCTGCTAGACGGAAGGTGTATTATTAAATATTTGTTTCCCATGCAGGTACTTACAGTGTAGTCAAGTTATCTCTTATGTTTCTCTTTAAGATAAATAGATTGAGCTCTTTGAGTCTTTCACTATAAGGCAGTGGTCCCCAAGCTGTGGGGCGCCCCTCCCCCCCCCCGCTAGTGGGGCATGGAGGAATCGTTGGGGCGATGCAGTGGGGCCCACGTCAGCCCCCATTGGGGGTGGGAAGGGAGCACCACCCAGCTCCACCCCAGCTCTGCTCCGGCCCTGCGTCCAACCCCAGCTTCTGGCCTCGGTTTCTGGCTCTTGCCCCAGCTCCCGGCTCCACTCCTGGTCACAGCCCTAGCTGCAGCCCCGTTCCCAGCTCCCAGCCCCAGCCACAACCCTGACTTTCTCCTCCGGCTCTGTTCCTGGCTCCAGTTACAGACCTGGCCTCAGCCTCCTGCCCCAGCTGTAGCCCCGGCCTGAAAACTTTCAGGTTCCCAGAAGGAAGGGGATTAAAAATATTAGGTTGGTAGCTTGGTGTCTGAAATGGAGGTTGTCTCTTTCTCTGAATTTAATCTTTTTGTTCCTTAGTGGAGAGAGTGATAGTTTGCTTCTTCAGGATGGTTAGAAATAAGGTACAGAAAGGCATATTTCCATATATAATCATTAAAGGGTCCTTTGGTAAGAGTTAATAGTTCCCTTACAGCACTGGAACCATCAGCTCTCTACAGAGTTGTCTTTGTAGCTTGGAGGTGTGAGAACCAACAGGCTTGTCAATTATGTAGATTTCATTTTGTGACATCAAACTGTCAAGACGTGCTATATGCATATATAATTGTCAATTTCTTAATCTGGCTTTTTTTTTTTTAATAGATGATCCAGAAGGTGCCTTTGTCCCACCAGAATTTGATATCACTGGTAACACATTTGAGGCAAGTAACAGATAAAGATATAGATCATCTTGTTGTTGTTGATATTTTTACAATACTGAATGCTTATAGTTTTTCTTTAGCATACAGTTTTAATGTTTGTATTTAATGCTCATAAACAAGTATACTATTTTGGGAACACAGACTATGTATATGTGTATTAAATGGAAATTTCTATTGAAGTAAAATGGTATGTTTATAACAATTTTCTATATAAACAATTCTTCACTAACTGAAAATATGAAAACCCTTTTTTGCAAGAACGGTGTATTGGTCTGCCTTAAACCACAGCTGGTCTGAATTGTTTTATGTATCCTTCATTGGTTACATTTGTTTGTTCAGAGACTAGCCATGAATTTTTATACTAAATATAACATTTGTTTGCTATCTTCTTCAATAAAATAATTCATCGTGGGGCAATCAACAATTTTATCTTTGGCTTAATGAAGAAACAAATGGATGTCTATTGCCTTGCAATCCACAAATGCTCTACATTGTTAAATTAAATTAGTGCTAAATTGTTTACAGTAATTCATTAGTCTCCCAAATCAGCCATCCCACTGCTGTATTACAAGAATGTTTGGTTTTGTTACTTTCTATTGAAATTCCTGGATACACTATTTAATGGTTTTGGCTTGTATTTTAGATGATACCTAAATTGGTTTAATGGGCAGCATGTTTTGTTGTCAGTCAAGATACAAGGAAATCTATTTTGTTTCCACATAATCTAATACAAATAACTTTATTTTGATGCTTGCTTATCTTTTGTATAATCAGGTTTATAATTATCTCTTGTTCAGCAAATGTGTTTTTTGTGTGTGTCTGATATAGTATAGTTCTGGAAGCTTTAGGGACAGAGTTCCTCTTCATCTCTAACCACCACCATGAACACTTGGCAATCATTATAATTACATAGGCAATCAGAGCTCAAATGTCTTGACAATCTATACTTCCAGTTTTTGGCACACACTGTGTTAAGAGGGCAGTGATAATGTTCTTTATATTCTGACTTTTTTGGGTGAGCAAGATATAGTTGGTGGCTATTTCTTCCCTAGAGGCACTGAAACTTTTAGTTTTCTCCTTTAGATGAATGTCCCTGCAGCTCCTTCAAGTCAGGAGGGATAAATATTTCTCTACTCCTTAGGCCCAGATAGGCCTCGTACATCTGATCAAGTCTTACTCAAGTCTTGCATTCTCATTCCAGCTTTTTGAGATCTGCATCCTTTTTCCTTTCCTACGCAACCTATCTTCTCTCCATGAGTCCAAAGGCCTTTACCTCTGGTGAGCTTGGTCTTGTGTGCCATCATGTGTAAGTCTCTGGCTGGCCAGTAGTTTGGAAGTGAAAGATTTTGAGCTTTTCTGGCCCAGAGGTACTCCAGAATGCATTGCTGCTTCCCTGCTGCCAACACTAGGAAGTTTCTTAACCCTTCAGATGCGAGACTCCTCGCAGCTAGAACTATTGGGAGAGTTTCTAAGTTCTGAAAATCAAATGTTGGTGGCAACTTTGGTATTTGAGAATTGGAGGAGGAGTACTTGTCCTAAAAGATCTCAAATCTTAGTTTTTTTTTAAAAGTTTTAGATGGGTGCAAGCCATTTTTTTTCCAATATAGTTTATCCATGTCTACTAAAAATCCCATAATGTCTAGTTTTATTGTTATTTAACTCTTCTGTTGTGGCAGTGCTTAGAGATTTCTGTTATATTGGACCCACTGTGTAGAGGGGGGTAACAGTAAAGAGATGGCGAGAGAGAGAGAGGGAAAACAGTTGAATATACAAGACTTCTCTTTCTTTGGTACAAAGTTAGAAACTTAAGCAGAGCTCTTATCATCCTGAGCCTGCAGAGGGACAAATTAATGACAAACTGATGTACAGTTCTCTGCACTGTACATTCAGAATCATGCTGCTTTTAGTGAAACTGAATACTTTCACTGTGTATATGTACCTTGTGTATACACAGCTGTATACTATAGATGCTCTCTTACAAGGGTCATCACTGCAGTGCAATGGTATTTGAGAGAACCCCATTTTCCCCAGTGTACTTGGATTAGGAGAGGGATCTGTATTTAAGTTATGCAAATGTTGAGTTTTTAATTGTTTTGGCTATATCTGACATCAATAAATAAATTATGGATATTTAACAGGTACCCCAGGCCTAAAGACCTACCCCAAAAATGTCAAACATATGTTTTATAAGGACACTGCTCTGGTTCCAGTGGACAGTGACATTTCAGGAAAACAAAGTATCCAGTGCACAAGAGGCTGAGAAATAAATTAATTGTAAGGCACTTATTACTTACAAGTATTGTTTATATTCCTGATCTGGTCTTTTGCTGTCTTTCAATATTTGCCAGCTTTTTATATTAAAAAAAATACAGGTTTATTCAGCTCAGTAGCAAAGACAGTTTAGATTCTATATGAACTAATATTGAGACACATTTCTCTTCTCTAAATCAAAAGTTTGACCTACTGTACATTTTCCCAGCTCCTTCTATCCCCCCTCCCATTCCCTTGTATCACAGTTTGCTAGCATGGCGATCAGTGAATTTTGACTGATAAGAGAAGCACAACAGAAATAGTTGGGTGTTACTGAGAGTTCTTCAATAGATTTGTTTCCATCACCAACTCAATACAATAGGAGTTTGCCTTGGGTTAAAAGTGTTGCTAGTTTCAACTGAGTTTCAAATGGCTGTTTGTCCATATCACAAAACTACCCTTCAGCCTGGGACAGTGGATCACTGAAGCACAGCCCCACATTTCTAGCATGTGATCTTGCATTTAGATGCAAGACTTAGATGTCTGCCATGTGTGAACATGGTTTGTAATTTTTTAATACTACAGCTGTTCATTTCACTCATGTGCCAACTAACTGATCTGTTTAATCCAAATCTGCATGTGCATTCAGCACTTCTTGATGTTTTTTTTTTTTTCTGCCTATAGCAGGTTTAACATTTAGCACAGGCATTGATAATAACTCTGTGATCTCTTCCTTTTTAAGAGACGAAAACAAAGTGTAGTCGTTTATATTTTATTTTTTACCCTACCACACTTTGTAACTATAGTGAAGTCTTGAGAATAAAATCCCCAATAGGGTATGAGGGCACAGGGTGATGACAGAGGTAGGAAGTGGGTGGGGAAGGAGTTCAGGGTCTGTGTGCTGGCTCTGCCAGTGTGGTCTCAAGCAATATCCTGATGATGCTGTGACTTCTACCAGGCTGGTCTCCCTAGATCTTGCTTGGGGCTCTAGCTTTTGTGTCAGCCTGACTGTAGGTGTCTTTATAAATTTGAAATTCCACCTGGTGGTGCTTTGGGATTGAATCCAGACCAGTAGGGGGTTGCGTCACCACCTTCCCTGCAACTCTGGGTGCCTTAAATGCTATGATGCTGTGGCTCACAGCCCTGACACCTACATCAAGAATATGAGCATGTAAGTCACACCCTGGCTTTCACTGCCCACTTACTTTTTGCAGGGTGATCCCAACACCTCCTCTGTCCTAAATTTCCCCAAAACTATCTGTTCTGTAGTGTTCAGCTCTCTTGCTGAACACAGAGACTATATGCAGCTTATTTATTTAACTGGCATTGACGACCCCTCCACTTCAGTCAGAGCACTTGGCTTATGATAAAAGTATAACAAGTTTATTAGCAAAAGGATATAGGTTTAAGTGATGCTAAGTATAAGGAATAAGGATAGAAATGACTACAGACAAATAAGTTAAATATGCTACTAAGACTAAAACTCAATTTAGCAAGCTAGAGTCTTTTGTGCAAAGAAGTTTTTCTCACCTATAGTCAGTTTTCAGAGACTTTCAACCCCCTTGGTTGAAAGGTTCCACTTTTCTCAGGTATAAAAGAGCCCTGGCCTCTTGTAGCTGCCCTGTAATGGATGCCAAAATAGCTTTCTGTTCTTGCTTATATCTTCCAAAGTTCAATGACCTTGCTTCAGGAGGCAGGAAGGTTTTCTGCAGCTGTGACTTCCATCCCCTGCCAAGAGTGACCATCTTCCATTCGAATTTGCCCGATGGCTTAGTCTGCCTTCCATGTACCTTAGTTGTCTCTGCCTGACAACCAGGCTGCTCAGACAAGCAAATACATATTCCTTTGTCTAGGGCAGATTGGGCTTATACATTCCCAGGGCCGGCTCCAGGGTTTTTGCCGCCCCAAGCAGCCCCAAAAAAAAAAGAAAGCCGCGATTGCTATCTCGATCTCTACCGCTGCTGCTTCAGTCTTCGGCAGCAATTCGGCGGTGGGTCCCTCGCTCCCTCGAGCGAGGGACCCGCCACCGAATTGCCACCGAAGAGCCGGACATGCCGTCCCTCTCCGTTTGCCTCCCCAAGCACCTGCTTGCTGGGCAGGTGCCTGGAGCCGGCCCTAGACATTGCTAGCCATATGCATTTTAAGAACCTAGTTCTAGCACACAGTTGCAACTCATCATATACACCCTGTACATACACCATGCAATGATTTTGGGGACCAGAGTGTTTCCAATTTGCATGTGATACCATGTGTGACTCCTTTTAGATACAGATTATGACAACCGTGAGTTAGTTGTAATGAGTATGTCATGCCTGACAAAAGTTGCTGACAGAGTAATGAACCATCAACGGGCCTCTGTCACATCCACCCTCCCACCCCCCCATAACTGCTGAAAGTGTGAAGAAGCTTTGTCTTGTTACTTCCCTGTCCTCTCCAAAGCCACCTCTTTGACTGCTGTGAAATGTAGGATATCTCTTTCCTCCCAAGCTGCGTGTGTGCGTGGTGGGGGCACTGGGAGGAAGAGTTATTTTGTCCATTCCTTGGAACACTTTTTCTGATAGGAAGTAGAGCAAGGAATTTTTCTGATACTCTACCCCTCAGACAGTTCCTTGTGGGTTCTCTTCCACAGTGGTTAAATGCAGTACGCTTCCTGGTGAGACTCCTCCAGCAGTAACAGGAAATTCACATGATCCTTGGTAGTTGACTTCTGTCCAGAAAAACTTGAATAGTATAAGTGAAATTGATCAGTCTTGTTAAATTCATTCTGCTGCTTGGCAAAGAGAGGTATTGTAGCTGTCTGTCTCCATTCTCCACAGTTCAGTTTCCTGTATTTTATTCAGAGTTGTATCTGCTTCCCTCCGTGACAAAAATAACTTGCAACTTTTATTTTGGTTTGCTGTAATAGCTCTGCAATGCTGTGGAGGAGGGAGTTAGATTCTGTTCATGCATAAGATTATTAACAAAGTTCCAGTAACCAACTCTTCTTACTAATGTATTCTGTCATTGTTTTGTATTGGTTTTGCACAAATGTAACTGAAGGCAGAATATGAGGCCAGCAAAATAACAGATTTGTAATAAAGTACATCTTCGTCTTTCAGTTCCCAAGTTGAGATTGTAGGGCTGTTGAATTTGGATTTTCAAACCGGTCTTTAAGCATATTACATGGTAGTTTACTGTATATGTCTACATGTGAGATTTGGCTGTTAAGGGACGCATGTTCAAATATTAGGCTATTCATGTTTATCAGTCTGTATCTTTTTCTTTTTGCAGAGAAATGCCATCAAAAGGCAGAAAACTGCATGATCAGATTTTCATAACCCTTTTTGACAGCCTCTTTGGGAGAGCTCTTTCTGTGCAGAAGTAGTTCTGTTTGTGCAGTGAGGTCTAGAAGAAATTAGTTTCTCTTGGTTATCTGTTGACTGGAAGAGACTGAGCCTTGCCCTGGGTCTGAGAAGCTCTCCTCAAGCTCTGTTTTAATGTGCAGCTTCCATCTGTTTGGTGAACCATATATGAGGGTAACGCCTTAGAGCTTGAGTCAATGGACACTTCAGGAAATATGGGAAATGTAGTTGGATCTTTAACATCAAATTTTCATAGAAAAGGACAAATGTATTATGTATCTAGGATGAAAGACATTGTATTGCCATCTCTTTTCATATCCAATGACAAAATGTAAGGTTGCAATCCTTGATGCGGGATTTTGGCTACTGGGATCCCTTAAAATGAACTATTTAATACTATGGCTAGGTCAAATTTGAAACGTTTATTTTCCCTAAGATTCAGAAAGTCTATATCTCTAGATATAGATATAGATGTGTGTGTATATACACATACACAGATGTGTATGTGTTCAAAAATATTTATCTATCTTGAGGGTTTTATTTATAGTGTGGAGGGGAATGTGGGGGGATAGGTGGGGAGGATTTATTAATACACTTGCTTAAAATAGAACACTAATCGTAATGTAGATTCCACAAAGAAACTTGTCCATATTAATCATTTTTCTTTTATCATTTTAGTGGTGTGTCTCCTACACAAAGGAATTCAGGTTTTATTAAATCAAGCTTGAACTAGGCGACTTGTCAACACAGATAAATTTAATCTTTCCCTGTTTCAGGGTTGTTTTTGCACCACATGGACCTTGGTGGGATTTTTTTTTATTGATAAATGTGTTGTATAAGTGTTTTCTTAGTATTTTTTTGTAGATCGCTCTAATTTTAACTTTTCCTTGCACAATTAAAAAAATCTAATTCAGGTATGAATTTAAGAGGTAACATAAATATTTTCTGCTCAACAGTTGTATAACTGCTTTCTAGGTCCCAGTCTTACTTTGTCAATTGGAAACAAATTGTGTTAGTTAATTAAGTGATAAGAGTTTCACACTATAGGAGTCATCTTGAAAGTAAAGAGGAAGTATTCTGGGTAATTATTGATACATGTAAAGAAGTAGATGTGACGCTCACAATTTCAGAGTGAGTTTAAAATTTGAATCCAAGAAGCTTTTGAAATTAGTTTTCTAATTTTTCCTGTCTGGTTTTTTCAGGCATCCAGATGTTTTACTGTAATGCTATTCCCAGCAGTGTCTTAATTACTCCTTGGATTACTCTTTCAAATCCTTAGCAGGGAAATCAATTGGGACCTTATTCATCAAAATTTGAGATGTATACACAATTATTGCTGGCTAGAAGGGTACTGTCAGAATGGTGGCATAGGTAGCTTTTTCTACATTTTGGCACCAAATGTGCAAATACATGAGTGAGTAACTTTACATATCTCAATAGTTCTATTAAGTCAGTGCATCTAGTTAGTAGCATATGTAAAGTTATTCAAGCTTAAGTATTTGTAGGCTGAGGACCTCTCTTCTGTGTGTATACCCTTCACAAGAGGTTTTTTTAAGTGAAGTGAATGTTTTGGAAAGTGACTAATAGCAGAGCCCTGAGCCTGCAGGGAGCTATACACATATTTTGACCGTTTTTTTTTTTTTTTTCCCAGTCCTCTATCTGTCCTAAGTAAAAACTGTCACACACACTGAATTGTGTGGTGGCTTTTATGTGCGCTAATGGCAGTTGTAGAATGGCATCAAACTAATATTCATTTTGACTTGAGGCAGGATTAGAACTCTAGTTACTGGAGATGAAAGGCTGGCAGATTTACCGTAAACTAAGCTAAGGCTGTTTAGTGGATATGCCCCTCCAGTAAACTGTTTTGAATAGTTTGAAAGAATACTATTTTTTTTTGTAAGTAGTAAGACATGTCAGTCTCCCAGTAAATGGAAAAAAATGAACTGACTCTTATGGGTTTGACCTTTCAGCCAGCTGTCAATATGGCTTCCATTTTTATGGGTGCAGTTTTGAGCCCACAATAGCTGTTTTACTAATTCACTACTTGCACTATATTAGTAGTTACTCTGTGACTTTCAGGCCCAAACTATGAAGAAATCTGTGTGGTATGTAGCGTTATAACTTTGGTGATATTTTAGTGTACCACACCTTTTAGTCTTTAGGAATTTGCCCATCAATGAGGTCAGCTGCCATTATGTGAGGCAGAGTTGATTCAGCACATAGAGGAAACACGCACTCTGCTCTGTAATGGAGGTTTACTTTTGTTCTTAATTTTATTTCCATATTGTAAAGTAAATCATTAGAACTGAAGATACATAGTGGCTCTTTGTGCCTGGAAATCATAAGTCTGTCTATTAATATTTTTTGTCAATAATTCATTGAGCGTACCAAAATGCAAGTACAATTACTGGCTGGTTTAAAAAAAAAGTGCATCTCTGAATATCTGGCAGTAGTTCTCAAAATAACTCTTGTGTGCCCTCAGTGGAAGGAAGAGGTCAGGGAGACCAGGAGACCCAGTGGTGACCGTTCCAACATCCTTGGTCTGTCCATGATCCCCTTCCCTCCCTCTCCGCCCACTCCATGTTCTGCTATGTAGGGTGCTCCCTGTGAAACTTCAGTCCATACTGCTGGTGTCTGAGCTGTAAAGAGGTCCCTCTTGAAATATTTATTGCCTTTCTCCCTCATTGGTTCTGCTACCAAGAGGTCCTTTGTACCCCATTTGCCCCTGAGAGAATGTGGCAGTCTGTGTGATTATTGTAGGGACTTAGTGGGATAATGATGGGCACCCACAGTTATTAATGTTTGCAAAACTTTGTCTTTTAAAATCCTATTGCTATTGTTCATGCGTGACTCCTAATGTTAATGGGGGAAGTTCTGCCTCACTGAACAGAATAGCATTCTGAAATGTGACAACCATAATTTTGTATAACTGAGTCTGCTTAAAATGAAAGTGTGTATAGCCTAGCCTGGATCTTATAAATCAAGACAGAAATGTCTGCCACTTTATTGTACTCCAGGTGGAAAATCTGAATAAGGTGTCTTGGAAAAGTGTTGGCACATTGAAACATCTTAGTTTTCAATTGTAGATACCACTTTCTGTCCTTCCATATCAATCTACCCACTGCATCCAATCGTGTTTTTCTTCCCCTGCCCAGGGTTGACGACTTTGTCATATTTAAAAATCAGACACTCCAAGAGTGCTGCCTCTTCTCTCTCTCTCCACCCCACCCCACCCCGAGGCCCCACCTCTGCTCTGCCTTTTCCCTTCTGAGGCCCCTGCACCCTGTTCACTCCTCTTCCCATCTTTCCCCCCGTCACTGGCTGCTAACACCTCCCTCCCCTTCCAGGTCGGGAGGGTCTCATTCGTGGAGCCAGGGCTTTGAGCAGGTAGGAGGTGGCCCTGGCTGAGTTGGGGCTGGTGCAGGTGATGACCCAGCGCCTCCACGACCCGTAGTAACCAGACTTTGGGTGTCTGATCAGTACATCTGACTGGACGCAGTTAGGTCCCCTTCTCAACCAGACTTTTCAGTTGAAAACTGGGCACCTGGCCACCCTACCTCTGTGTCCAGACTTATTTAGATTTTTTTGTTATACTCCTGGATTTCAGATAAAGTTACTGAAATTAGAGAAATCTTTAAAAATAGACTGCTTTGTAAATGCATAGGACAATAGAAGTATTAATAGTGAAAAGTGTCAGAACCTTTTATAAGGCCTTAAAACCAAAGGAGCTTGACTCATCAGCTATGATATTGAGTGAAAAAGCAAGGACTGCTTAGTTTAGGGGCAATTGAAACACAACAGTATTATGTGCCTAGAGATCATGGTACGCACTATGTAATTCAGAAATATATACAATATGTATTCTATAACTTGTCGATTAAACTAGGTTGTCTCATTTCTCTTTATTTTGTTCCAGCTCTGTTTTTAGACTTTAATGACTGCAAAGAGTTAATAATGTTGTGCAATGCAAATTGATTGCTTGACATTTCACACAAGAACAAGTTAAGACTTGCAAGCTTTCATTTAGATGTTAGGCCAATAAAAAAGTCAATCTGAGTAGTGAAATAAATTGCCTGTAAATTTCAACCGCTAGTGGATTATTTGATTACTCCTGGGCTGTAATTCCATTTTTTCCCCCTGCAGAAATATTTTTTGAGTAAATAGTTTTCAAATACTTTTTGGACACTTCAGCTTTTGGCAAACAAATTAAATTTGAATGATTACCAGAGTAATTTAAAAACAAACAAACAAACAAAAAACCCCTAAATATAAGTATACAATTATCCTACAGTTTCTTTCAGCAATTCAATAACTAGAAAGTAGTTTGAGTATTCTTCTGTTTAGGATTTTTATTTGCAGACTAATTTTCTATCACATCTAAGGTGCAAAATATATGAATTTTTTCTTCATAATACAATATTTCAAAGTAATTACATTTTGCTTATGCAGGAAGCCATTTGTTCTCTCTGTTATGAAACAAGACTTAAAAATAATGGGGCTATTACATTATGTGTGATGCTGAGGGACTCTCCTGCAAGAAAATATGCTGGGGCATTATGTCTTCCATACTAGTTCTGGATCTTATTTCTGATCTCAGTTACACCAGTCAATTCCCAAATGGATGGAATTTGTCTGGATTATGCTGGCATAATTGAGAATAGAATCTGAAATCTGACCTTCTGTATGTTTAACTGTTGCATAATCCTTCAATATTCATAATCTAGTTCCATTGCAATAATATTGGGAGGAAGTGTGGTCTTGTGGTTAGAGGAAGGGAATGGTATCAGTACTCTGGGGTTCTTGATGCAAGTTATTGGGGGTTCAATACAGGGGAAACTGAGTTAAATTCTAAGGCCTATGTTTATACAAAAGGTCAGACTAGGCGATCTAATGGTCCCCGTCGGCCTTAAAAATCTATGAATTTTTTTCTGAGCATGATCACAGGTATTTCAGCTTTGTTTTAGAATGCATATTTCATCTGTCATGTGATTTATAAGGCTAAGAGTTCTTTGGGTATTCATTGCCATCTGACCTTGGTTTGCATAAGGATTCTGCATTTATAACTAAGGCTACATTTCAGTCACGGGTATTTTTAGTAAAAGTCACAGACAGGTCATTGGCAGCAAACAAAAATTCACGGCCTGTGACCTGTCCATGACTTTTACTATATACCCCTGACTAAAACTTGACAGGGGCAACCCGGGGCACAGCAGGGGTGTGTGGCCTGGGAGGACCCTCACTGGTGCTGGATGAACACACTCAGTAGATTATAATCTTACAAGAGACCTTTTGAATAAAGCATATTCCAGTTACATTATATTCACACTCATTAGCATATTCCATAAACATATGGAGTGCAACGTCACACCAGGACCCTAGGGCCCTGGACCAGGACCTGGTGGAGAAGGGTGGAGCTGGTTCCCCCTACCCTGGTTGCCCCACCACCGGGACAGCTGATGCCCGGAGTTATGTGGACTTGGGCTGCTAGGCTGTGCTGCCCAGAACCACAGGACAGCCCCATGACTCTGGCCATTGGACCATACCGCCCTGAGCTGCAGGGCTGCCACATAGACTTGGGCCTCTAGTGCTGCCCTGAGCAGAAGGACAGCCTTACTGATTCTGGCCAGTGGCCCATACTGCTCTGAGCTGCAAGGCCGCCACCTAGATCCAGGTCATATGGGCCACCAAATAACCATTTTGATAACCTCCACAATCCAAAACCCTGTAACGGGTTGGACCTACACTGTGACATACACTAATGTATGGAGATTCCATTGAGTCTGATTAGATTGTACTCAGGGTTGGAGGCCATACGTAAGATAGTACCCCATAGGCTTTAGTTCCCTAAATATCACCATGCAGTTTGCATTTCTTCTCTTCTAAATCCGTTGTGGGTGGCCATATTTCTAAGTTCCTTTTCTTGTAGAATTTTTTGCTGTTCTAAGGAAAGTATGTATGTGGGGAGGGGCAAAGTGGTCTTTTGTTGTTGTTCATAGCTGGGGTGGAAACAATGTTCATCTATTGGGCATTTTTAATGCTGTCTCATATCCTCCCTTCTCCCTTATTCCCATTTATTTATTTGTATTTCAGTTAAAGCCTCAATAGTGATTGGGGGCCCTATTGTATTAGATGCCATACAAACACATAGTAAAAGATGGTCCCTGCCTCAAAGAACTTACATACAAATTTCAGACAAGCTGCAATAAGTGAGTCTGACATGCAAAAGGGTCGAATAGGTCTCTTTCAACTCTAGGTTTCATGAATCAGATATTATAGAAATTTTCTTTTTGGGACTGGGATTTTTCTCACCTTCCTAGAAGAGCTGAAGTGTCTGAGTGAGTGGCTGCTAATCTGTTTTCAGTACCAAGAGTCATTGTTCAAAGCTGAAGTAGTGACCGAAGTATGGCATGCCTAATTGCCATCCTTAGTGATTATACTGTACCATCGCCAATGAGGGTCTGGCTGGAGAATCTTGCCTACATGCTCGGGGTTCTACTGATCGCCATATTTGGGGTCGGGAAGGAATTTTCCTCCAGGGAAGATTGGCAGAGGCCCTGGAGGTTTTTCGCCTTCCTCCGCAGCATAGGGCAGGGGTCGCTAGCTGGAGGATTCTCTGCTACTTGAAGTCTCTAAACCAGGATTTGGGGACTTCAACAGCAGAGTCAAGGGAAAGGGTTGGGACGGCTTTGTGGCCTGCATCATGCGGGAGGTCAGACTAATGATCATAGTGGTCCCTTCTGACCTTAAAGTCTATGATTCTATGAGTCTATGTTGCCACCACTGGCTGGGCACAATTTAATACAGGGTTTTGAGACTTTCAATGAAACTTGGAAAGCAATTCCTACTGCAGGCAGTCTATGTTGAGGTTTTTGTTAAAATAATGCATGCATGATGACTAGTAGATTAAGATTTCTCAGTGTCCTGTGATGAAAGATATGTGATCAATGCTTCACACACCTATGGTGATGTGAATCTGATGGCACTTTGCTTACTTGCATTCACAAATATTTTTTCATGAACAGCTTCAAAAAGCTGTTGAATGGTCATTTTCAAGAAATGTGTCAGAGAAGAGCTGAAACTCCATGGATCAACTGGAATTTGTTTTAATTTGATTAAAAGTTTGCTGGATATCTCATGAAACTCTGAAAATCCACATACTAACTCTTTTAATCTTCTAGAGCTACGCCATTGGTAATGCGTAGCGTGCTTAGTCCATGTAAGTCCATGTTGCCAAATGACATTTTGCACACCTACTGTATTTTTGTTTAATTCAACCTCAAATGTAATCTCTCTCTTAAGACAACAGGCAGTCTTTCATCATGTGTAACTGAACAGGGTTATGTTCTGTTCCGAAAAGGAAACTGAGTGCACAGATTTTTAGTTATCGTGACAATGCTGTTATGGTCCTCCTCATTTCATGTCATCTTAAGCAGGTAGTGAGTTTACTAAATGCTAATGTCCATACTCATTCTGGGTAGCAGTTAGTGACATACCCTTTTATATCTATTTTAATCTCTGAACCAAATAGCTAGTCTTCAGAAAAGGGTAAGAAATGTACCATATTCATATCCTATAATAATTGTTTGTGTTCATAAATCAGTCTCTGCATTTACCTATAAAACTTTTGTTAAGAAAAATCTTCAGTGAAAGTTCTTAAAGCCAGTAAACTCCCAAAGTATAAACTAGGGGCCTAAATTTGCCCAAGAAGCACCAAAGCTTCTGTCCATATCCTTTATAAGAGTGGTTCTTATAAACTTGGGGAAAACTCCATCAAGTGGATGGTTGTAAAAATGCATTCTATTACCATGTTACCCAGATCTATTTCCAAAAAGAAGTGATACACTTAATATGTGTGAAAAGAAGAACAGGAGTACTTGTGGCACCTTAGAGACTAACAAATGTATTAGAGCATAAGCTTCTTCGGAAGTGGGCTGTAGTCCACGAAAGCTTATGCTCTAATAAATTTGTTAGTCTCTAAAGTGCCACAAGTACTCCTGTTCTTCTTTTTGCGGATACAGACTAACACGGCTGCTACTCTGAAACCTGTTAATATGTGTGAGTGACAGTCTGCCATATGTACTCTGACAAAGTAGACGCTACGTTTTAGATCCTTCCTTTGCAAACCAAGTAGGATCTTTAAATATATTTTATAAATACAAATGGAACATACCAACATTTGCTAATATCTCAAACTTATGAAAAAACTTTACAATGGAGTTCTGTGAAAGAGGGTGTGATGCACAATACATGTAATTCATTTAAACTAAATTCCAAATACAGAGTAGTCTAGAATTAAGGCTTTATTGACAGTTTTGCATTTGGAACAATGGATGCCTTGTTAAGGATCCAACAACCCCCTACTCTTCAATTAAAGTGTCAGAGTTCACAATAAACATCTGAAGTCCCCAGTAAGTACTTCACCAAAATCAGGGAAAACCAGACTTGATGCTTCTACGGTGAAACATGAGATTGTTTATAAAGAATGAAGGAGGGTAGGAGGACAGTTCTAATTGGTGGATTTTTAAATCCTTTGCAGATCACCTCTTAAACCTGCAGCTTAGTGCTTGACTGATGATTGCTTACCCCGACCTTTGGCCCAGGGTAACTTATTTCTGGGGGCAGAGGGGAAAGTGTGGTCTCGCATTTGTGGGTCAACACTTTTGTGGATGGTTGTTCTTAAACCGACTTTAATCCTGGAGTATGGGCAGAGTTCAGGTGATATGGCTGAAGATGCAAGATAAATGCAATTTCATTTGCCTCTGCAACTTAATTCCTGGATGATAATACTTCCACATGTGTAGTACAATACATCTTTTCACTTTCCCTGAGATTTTCTTATGAAGGTCATTTTTATACACTATATATTAAGCATTCGTCAGATATAGCTGTCTCTTCCTCGTTTGGTGTTCGAATTCTATGAATGCGGACACATAGACACAGCAGTATGGGTTAAATGCAGTGTCTGCAACTTCATTTAACTAACCATTAACTTAATTTACAGTCACAGCACCCCAGTGCATAACTACCTAGCTGGACACTTCCAGTATAGATTTCAAGCAGAGGAATCAAGAAACCCAAATGTGGAGAAAGGTCTCATTTCCTCCTCGATGCATTTATTTATCGTCTTTACCTTTGGATAGCTAAAGTGTCTGCCCTGTTTCTGGTGTGAGATAGGAATTTTAAGATGAGAAGAGCCTCGAACTGTACAAGACAGAGAGTGGCACCCATACTGTTCTAAATTAATGCCCAAACAAATGCCTTTGAAAAATCCCTACCTGGAGTCAAGGGCCCCAGGTTGACTCATGTTAGGCTACAATTGTCACAGGAAACTCACCACAATTTGCAACAATTAAAACTGATGTTTTGAAAACCAGACTCCTGGGAGGGGGGGAGGGAGGGTAGCAGCAGAGCTGTGCCGATTGCAATGTGTGTGTGTGTGTGGGGGGGGGGGGGAAATCCCTTCCTGACCCCCTGAGAGGGTGATTGACCTAGCCCTGTCACTAGAGGACATGCAGTACAGCTATGTAAAGGGAGGAAGAGGGAAAACTCTAAAGGGATGGAGCCAAAAGGGTGCCAAATACATCTAGAAGGTGCCCTATATGCCCTTTAAAGGGGACAGGGGATGCCAATGGGTCTCCTCTGTGAATCCGGCAATGATGAGTTGGTGGAGGTGAGGCTGATGGCCTAACTCTATACCCACCCTGTGCTTCCCCATCTTTCCCATTCCCACCAGACACAGAAGAGGATTCAGGTGGGGAAAAAAGCCACAAGAATATCTTCACTTTATACCTACTACAGTAACTCCTCACTTAAAGTCATTCTGATTAACGTTGCTTTGTTGTTATGTTGCTGATTAATTAGGGGACATGCTCGTTTAAAGTTGCACAGTGCTCCTTTATAACGTTGTTTGGCAGCCACCTGCTTTTTCCACTGCTTGCAGGAAGACCAGCCGTTGCAGCTAGCAGGTGGGGGCTTGGAAACAGGGTGGACCGGCAGTCCCCCTATCAACTCCCCGCTCCCCTAGGTTCCCTGTGCAGCAGCTGCCCAGCAGGCTACCAATTGCCGGCAGTTCAGCTCTCTCTCTCCCTCCACTGCCATGTGCTGCTCCTGCCCTCTGCCTTAGAGCTGCTCCCAGGAGCCTCCTGCTTGCTGTGCAGGGGAGGGAGGAAGACGGGCTAATGTCAGGGTGTTTCCCTCCCCCTTACTCCTGCCCCCCGCTTACCCTTTCTCCATGTAGAGAAGGGTGGGGACATGACAGGGTTCAGGACGGAGAGAGCTTGCTGGCCACAGGTGCTGTCTCAACTTCCTGATCTTTTTAAAGGCAATGTACTTAGAATAGTGTCCACGTACTTAAATGGGCAATGCGCATCTCTCTCTCTCCCACACACAAAGGGTGTGTGTCTCTGTCAGCCATGCTGTCTCCCCTTCCTCCATTCATGCTGCCTTGTAGAGTGTGAGGCTACATTAACAACGTGTTAACCCTTGAGGGCTCAGCCAAATGCTAGTTCATCATTTAGCAGTAAGGCATTCCCTGGGAAATATCCCACCCTCTTCCGCCCTCAAACTTCACCACCTCAGCCAAGCCTCAGAATCATCATTGCTGTGTACAGTATTAAATTGTTTGTTTTAAACTTATACTCTGTGTGTGTGTGTGTGTGTGTGTGTGTGTGTGTGTGTGTGTGTATAGCTTTTTGTCTGGTGAAAAAATTTCCCCGGAACCTAACCTCCCCCCCTCCCCCCCATTTACATTAATTCTTACGGAGAAATTGGATTCGCTTAACATCGTTTTGCTTAAAGTCACATTTTTCAGGAACATAACTACAATGTTAAGTGAGGAGTTACTGTACAGCAAACTTGAAAGGAAACACTGTAGTTGAAAAGTAATGTCCTTGACCAGTTTTTTTTAGTGTTCAGTTTACTACTGAAAATATTTGCTTTATTAAAGGCAAATCTTTTACTCAGTCGACCTCTTCCTCATTCTTGATCCTGAAGTGGAATCTTGTGGGTACGTCAGTCTGCTTCTATGGACACCGTTATGGTAGAACACTTGTGGGTGTGGTTTTTTTTTTTTTTTTTTTTTACTTGAAATGTAAAGGTTACATTCTTTACAAAAGATATGCATGAACACACTCCTTCAAGGACTTTGTTCTACATTAGACAGACAATCTAGTGCATTGTGTATTTAAATTTCCTTAATAGGAAATTATCTAGACTCCTCTCTGTGGCCAATTCACTTGGTTGCTGTGCCAAAAGTCACTGTAATTTAAATGTGGGGGGAGAGGATTCTCGGAGCTTTCCTATCCTATCTCCTAGAACTGGAAGGGACCTTGAAAGGTCATAGAGTCCAGCCCCCTGCTTTCACTAGCAGGACCAAGTACTGATTTTGCCCCAGATCCCCAAGTGGCCCCCTCAAGGATTGAACTCACAACCCTGGGTTTAGCAGGCCAATGCTCAAACCACTGAGCTATCCCTCCCCTTCCGAAAGGGCTTTGCTTATGTGTTTATTGGGCTGAACAGCTAATCCAAAGAAGCAAACCTTTCAGGCAGTATGGGTTGAAGACTTGGAGTAAATAAATTGTCCTTCCATAGTTGTAACTCTGAAATAAGCTTTTTTAAAAAAAACATACTGAGTGCTACAAATTCAGGTAATTTTCAGAATATGGTTACTATTGTATCTTATTCATTATTTACAGGATGAGTAAGTAGGTGCTCAAGTTATTCCCACAAGTGCTCTCCATATCAAGCTTTTCCCTAACCATTGCTGCATTACTGAGCCTTAAAACTTATATAAATTGTTAGAACCATATTAAATTAATTCCATTCCAGGATCTCTTGAAATGTGTTGAGCAAAATATGTTGTTGTGTTAAAATTGACTTTCACCAGGTAGAGGAACTAAAAATGCCATTTGGGGGGTTTGTTTGTTTTTAAATCTTGCTTCATAGAATTTTTTCATTGGTTGTCCCAGTTGCTAGTGCTTCCTGAATGATAGGGCTTCCTGCCCCACACACATTAGTATCAGTTTCTCTAATATTCTGACACACTCAGTTTTAGAGTGACAGTAACTTGCTTTTATTGAGATTCCGTAATTGCACAATTAAATATATTGTCAAAGTCTATTGAATGTAAATACATGCATGTTAAAAACTTTATAAATTTTAGAGCATAACTAAGCTGTTCTTGTAAAACTGCTAATTTTGAGGAAGGCCATACTGAGACATGCTTTATGGAGCACAATGGTGCAGTGTGTTACCAATTATTTGGTATGTATGCATACAGAAATGTATAAAATAACTTTTTTATACTTGTGATTATTTACTGCATATTAATCTGCCATTGTATATTGAATGTTCAGCATATCCAAAAAGCCCAGTCTATTGCTATGTTCCAAACATAACAATATAAAAAGGTGAAGGATTTGCCTCAGTATTTTCTTGTTCCTTTTTGGTGGTGTTTGTTCAGTTTCAGGTGTTCTGTTTTCCAAAGAGAAACACAAAATCATTTTTACTTTCAGAAATGAAACATCCAACCTCAAAGTAAAGGAATAAGTTTTACAGCTTGATATATCTTATGCTGTTCACTGGTTTGTAATTCAGTCTACAAAACTGGCTATAAAACCAAATTCTAGGCTAGTTATAAAAATACTTTCTTCAGTGGAAAAAAAATACGTTCTTCAGAAGTCTGTTGTTCTTGTTTCTTTTGCAGCTATTTTGCCTTCTAAGAATGCTACTAAGAGCCTCGTCCTATGTCCTTTAGTAAATGTTTATAGGATTACCCCCAGTATAAGTGCTATCAGTGGGTATATCTACACTAGGGGATTACTCCAAATTTACAGAATTCAATTTTTGGCAACTGATTGTATAAAGTCGAGTGTCTGCAGCCACACTAAGCACATTAATTCGGCGGAGTGCGTCCATGTACCGAGGCTGGCGTTGACTTCCGGAGTGTTGCACTGTGGGTAGCTAACCCATAGCTATCCCATACTTCCCGCAGTCTCCTCCGCCCATTGGAGTTCTGGGTTGAGATCCCAATGCCTGATGGGGTAAAAAACATTGTCACGGGTGGTTCTGGGTACATCCTCCCCCTCCCTCTGGGAAAGCAACGGCAGACAACCGTTTTGCGCCTTTTTTCCTGGGTGAACAGTGCAGATGCCATACCATGGCAAGCATGGAGCCCGCTCAGCTCAAGACAGCAGTCATGAACATTGTAAACACCTCGCGCATTATCGTGCAGATTATGCTGAACCACGACCTGAAAAATCAGGCGAGGAGGAGTCGGCTACGGCAGCGTGGCGACGAGAGTGATGAGGACATGGACACAGAATTCTCTCAAACCGCGGGCCCCGGCGCTTTGGAGATCATGTTGTTAATGGGGCAGGTTATAGCCGTGGAACGCCAATTCTGGGCCCGGGAAACAAACACAGACTGGTGGGACCGCATAGTGTTGCAGGTGTGGGAAGATTCCCAGTGGCTGCGAAACTTTCGCATGCGTAAGGGCACTTTCATGGAACTTTGTGACTTTCTTTCACCTCCCCTGAAGCGCCAGAATACCAAGAGGAGAGCAGCCCTCACAGCTGAGAAGCGAGTAGCGATAGCCCTGTGAAAGCTTGCAACGCCAGACATCTACCGGTCAGTCGGGAATCAATTTGAAGTGGGTAAATCTACTGTGGGGGCTGCTGTGATGCAAGTAGCCAAAGCAATCACTGAGCTGCTGCTACCAAAGGTAGTGACTCTGGGAAATGTGCAGGTCATAATGGATGGCTTTGCTGCAATGGGATTCCCTCACTGTGGTGGGACGGTAGATGGAACCCATATCCCTATCTTGGCACCGGAGCACCAGGCCAGCCAGTTCATAAACCGCCAGGGGTATTTTTAAATGGTGCTGCAAGCACTGGTGGATCACAAGGGACGTTGCACCAACATCAATGTGGGATGGCCGGGAAGGGTTCATGATGCTCGCGTCTTCAGGAACACTACTCTGTTTAAACGGCTGCAGCAAGGGATTTACTTCCCAGACAGAAAATAACCATTGGGGATGTTGAAATGCCTATAGTTATCCTGGGGTATCCAGCCTACCCCTTAATGCCGTGGCTCATGAAGCCATACACAGGCAGCCTGGACAGTAGTCAGGAGCTGTTCAACTACAGGCTGAGCAAGTGCAGAATGGTGGTAGAATGTGCCTTTGGATGTTTAAAGGGTCACTGGCGCACGTTACTGTCTCGCTCAGGCCTCAGCCAAACCAATATTCCCATTGTTATTGCTGCTTGCTGTGTGCTCCACAATCTCTGTGAGAGTAAGGGGGAGACGTTTATGGCGGGGTGGGAGGTTGAGGCAAATCGCCTGGCCGCTGATAACACACAGCCAGACCCCGGGGCGATTTGACGAGCACACCAGGAAGCGCTGCGCATCAGAGAAGCTTTGAAAACCAGTTTCATGACTGGCCAGGCTACAGTGCGAAAGTTCTGTTTGTTTCTCCTTGATGAAAACCCACCCCCTTGATTGACTCATTCCCTGTAAGCAAACTACCCTCCCCCCTTCGATCACAGCTTGCTTTCAAAGGAAATAAAGTCACTATTGTTTAAAAATCATGTATTCTTTATTAATTGGTTATAAACATAGGGAGGGAACTGATAAGGTAGCCCGGGTGGGGCTTGGGAGGAGAATAGGAGGGAAGGAAAAGGCCACTTCAAAAGTTCAAAATAATGACAGCCTTTTGCTTGGGTTGTCCACTGGGGTAGAGTGGGCGGGTGCACGGAGCCTTCCCCCCCCCCCACATTCTTACACGTCTGGGTGAGGAGGCTATGGAACATGGTGAGGGGGGCAGGTGGTTATACAGGGGCTGCAGCGGCACTCTGTGATCCTGCTGCTGTTCCTGAAGCTCCACCAGATGCCGGAGCATGTCCGTTTGATCCCGCAGTAGCCCCAGCATTGCATCCTGCGTCCTCTGATCTTCCTGCCACCACCTCTCATCTCGAGCGTCCCTCCTGTCCTCACGTTGGTCCTTCCTGTCCTCACGTTCAGTGGTATCTTTCCTGTACTTTGATACCTTGTCCTTCCACTCATTCAGATAAGCTTTTTCATCATGGGTCGATTGCATGATTTCCGAGAACATTTCGCCTCGTGTGCGTTTTTTTCGCCGTCTTATCTGAGATAGCCTTCGGGACGAAGGAGGGAGGCTTGAAAAATTTGCAGCTGCAGGACGGAGGGGAAAAAAGGGAGAGAAGTATTTAAAAAGATACATTTTACAGAACAATGCTTATACTCTTTCACGGTGAACAACACTATTCACATTAAATAGCACGTGTGATTTTGGTACAAGGTCGCATTTTGTATCTTAATATTGAGTGCCTGTGGCTTTGGTGTTAGAGATCACAGACACAGGTCCAGGCAAGAGAATTGGGCTTGCATGCGGTCATGGCAAGCCATTGTCTTTTGGCTTCTGCAACCTTCCTAAAAGCAGCGCCCTCCTTTCCCACATACCAAGCAAAGCCCATTGAGTGCTGCGGTTTTCCTGCTAGCCAAACGCGAAAAGCTCAGTGCCAGTGACCCCCCACCTCCCTGCTTGGCTAACTGCAGGGAAGGATTTCTTTTCAGCCACAGCCACCTCTGTCCCCTTCATTAAATTCCCATATTTCAACCAGGTTACCATGAACGATATCACTCTCCTGAGGATAACACAGTGAGATAAAGAACAGATGTTGCTTGAATGCCAGCAAACACCGGGACCATACGCTGCCAGGCTTTGTCATGCAATGATGCTAGATTCCTTGCTACTAGCATGGCATTGTCAAGTGTCCTACCATGGAGGATGGAATAAGGCTGCACTGTCCAGAAACCTTCTGCAAAGGCTTTTGGAGTACCTCCAGGAGAGCTTCATGGAGTTGTCCCTGGAGGATTCCGCTCCATCCCCAGACACGTTAACAGACTTTTCCAGTAGCTGTACTGGCCGTGAATGCATCCCAAGTCCTCAGGGCAAATTAATCATTAAAAAATGCTTGCTTTTAAACCATGTTTTATATTTACAAAGGTACCCTCACCAGAGGTCCCTTTCATGGCCTCATTGTCTGGGATAATGCCTTGGGAGAGTACTTCAGTCAGGCTGAGAAAAAGATCCTGGCTGTTGGGGAGAAGGGACTGTTGTGTGCTCGCCGCAAGCTCGTCCTCCTCCTCCTCTTCCTCCTCCATAGAATCCTCAGGCATGGCTGAGATTACCCCCTCCTTGGAATCCATGGTCAGCGGTGGGGTAGTGATGGCGGCCCCCCCTAGAATTGCATGCAGCTCAGTGTAGAAGCGGCACATCTGCGGCTCTGACCCGGACCTTCCGTTTGCTTCTTTGGTTTTCTGGTAGGCTTGTCTGAGCTCCTTAACTTTCACGCGGCACTGTAGTGAGTCCCTATTGTGGCCTCTCTCCATCAAGCCCTTGGAGATTTTTTTTCAAATGTTTTGGCATTTCGTCTTTTGGAACGTAGTTCTGCTAGCACGGAATCGTCTCCCCATATAGCGATCAGATCCAGTACCTCTGGTACGGTCCATGCTGGTGCTCTTTTTCGATTCTCGGACTGCATGGTTACCTGTGCTGATAAGCTCTGTGTGGTCACCTGTACTCTCCACGCTGGGCAAACAGGAAATTAAATTCAAAAGTTCGTGGGGCTTTTCCTGTCTGCCTGGCCAGTGCATCCGAGTTCAGATTGCTGTCCAGAGCGGTCACAATGGTGCACTGTGGGATAGCTCCCAGAAGCCAATACCGTAGAATTTCGTCCACACTAACCCTAATTTGAAATGGCAATGTCGATTTCGGCGCTACTCCCCTCGTCGGAGAGAAGTACAGAAATCGATTTTAAGAGCCCTTTATGTCGAAGTAAATGGCTTCGTTGTGTGGACGGGTGCAGGGTTAATTCGATTTAATGCTGCTAAATTCGAATTAAACTCCAGTGTAGTGGGGGATTCATCCCCATGTTTGGAAGTGGAGTAGTGGTCTGGCTGGGAGACTAGCGAGAGTTCAGAAATGATTACTCCCATCATCTTGCTATTCATGTTTTAGGCACCCAGACTTCTTGTTTGTGTAGCTTTTTACCAGTGATGTCAGTGTTTCCCATCTTATCTCAAGGATTCTACCAGACTATCATTATCCTTAGTACACATTGTGCTTTTTCTTGGTTACCTAGCACTAACTTTTAGTCTGTACCAACTTTAGTTAAGTGGCAGAAGGAGAGTGAATAGAGCCAGACCTTTGTGTTTAGCTGCAGTTTCTCCCTCCGGGCAAAACTGTAAATATTTTCTATTATTCTTATCTAGATTTATGTCTGAGACTTTCAAAACATGTTGTTTTAGGTGACGTTATTCTCATCCACTTAATAGTGCACTGGTGGATTCAGGAAAAAAAGTGTAATGTTTCTAGGTGTCATGGAAAAGATAGCTAATTGAGACAATCTTCTGCAAAACAGTTGAGTAAATTCTAAGGAATATTCAGTTCTCTTAGATCAGATCATATACAATTCACTGACCTAACTTTGTCACAACTATGATGTTTGCTTACAAAAAGGGATGGTACTTCTCAGTTAAGCAAACAGATCAAGCCCTGTCCATACAAGTCTGCAGCCCTTATGCAAAGTCAGGCAAGCAGTCCTCTGGTTTGTACTTTCATGAGTTTGGCTGGAGGAGCCAGGCCTGTTCTAGCTGAACTACCTTGGCTCATGTTTGACTCTGCCTCCTGATAGAGTAGCTCCTTCCTCCCTTGCCTAAAATGAAGGCAATTCTGCCATTTAGGAAGATCAGAAAAATGGGTTGGCCTAGAGGACTGGATGAATTATAAAACATGATTAACTCGGTCAAACCAAGGCAGTTTGTAGTCTGTAGCTTCACTGTATAGTGTATAATTTGGTCATGCTTTTTAACCCGTGAGGGCAATATTCAGCACCAGCAAAAAGCCTGTCTACATAACTTCCTCCTCCGAAGCTACACTCACATTCAATTGTGTACTTGGTTAGAAATGTTACTATATTAGAATAGTGTGCTCTAAACTGAATTTGAAAACACAATACAGTCTAAACCAAATCTGAAAGTGCTGGCTTACTGTTTTGGTTCTTTTTCTTTTTGTTTTTCTTTTAACTAGAAAAATTAAAAGGTTTCTATTATCTGGATTATATGACAAATTTAATACTTTCAAGTCAGATTTTGAAAAGTACTCAGCATTGGCCTAACTCTATTGTTACTGAAATCAGTGGGATTTTGCCATTGACTGAAGTAGGAGCAGAGTTAGGCCAACACTGAGCACTTTTCAAAATCCTACTCTAAAATTCTCATGAGACCATAAAATGAGGATATCACATGGATATTGTATGGCCTGTGTCCATTTATCTGAAGTGAACTACACCTTTTACTACATTACCAAGGCCTGTGTCAGAAATCAACTTGGGCACCATAAAATCTTCCCATAGTCTTCTGTTTTGCTAGGTGTCATACACATAGGAGGTACAAAGCTTTTGTATACAAAATGTATCTGATATAAACTTGAAACTTAACCATCAAAGGTCATAAAGGTCATGTTGCATGGACACAGACCACCTATGCCCTCCTTCCGCGCTTGCTTCAAGAGCATCTTCAGAATACACACAGAGACTGGCAACATCTGGACACATCTTCTTGGTTGTGTGTTCTTCCTATGTCTGGGAATCTTCTACATGTTCCGGCCAAACATGTCATTTGTAGCACCTGTGCAGGAGAAGGTAGTTGTTGGAATGTTCTTCTTGGGAGCCATCCTTTGCCTCTCCTTCTCCTGGCTCTTTCACACGGTTTATTGCCATTCAGAAGGTGTCTCTCGGCTCTTCTCCAAGCTAGATTACTCTGGCATCGCACTTCTCATCATGGGCAGCTTTGTTCCATGGCTGTACTACTCCTTCTATTGCAACCCTCAGCCCTGCTTCATCTACTTGATCGTGATTTGTGTCCTGGGCATTGCAGCCATAATAGTCTCCCAGTGGGACATGTTTGCAACCCCTGAGTACCGAGGGGTAAGAGCAGGAGTATTTCTGGGTCTCGGCCTCAGTGGTGTCATCCCCACCCTGCACTTTGTCATCTCTGAGGGCCTTCTCAAGGCAGCCACAATGGGGCAGATAGGCTGGCTGGCACTCATGGCCTGTCTGTACATCACTGGTGCTGCGCTGTATGCTGCCCGTATACCAGAGAGATTCTTCCCGGGCAAGTGTGATATCTGGTTCCACTCCCATCAGCTGTTTCACATCTTCGTAGTGGCCGGAGCTTTTGTGCACTTCCATGGTGTTTCAAACCTTCAGGAGTTCCGTTTCACAGTTGGGGGAGGCTGCACGGAGGAGGGAGACATGCAGTAAAACCTGCCTTCAGCCCAGGATCATAACCAAAACAGTGGACTGCAAAGAGGCGTTGATGTTAACTGGCTAGTGACGCGAACACCTGAGAATCCAAGCCTCATGTAATGGGATATGGAAGCTTCTTGGGATTTCTGACACGAGAAATTTATACCTCAAACAATGGAGTGAATCAATTTGAAGACCAGGAAATTCTTAAACCCTAACTTATTCTTGATCTACAGATTGAGCTACAGAGGACCGTTTCCAAATCGGCTTCTGTTCAATGCCATATTTATTTGTAGAAAATGGGAGGGATGGCTTAGCAGTTTTCTTTTTTAAATCTAGGCTAAGATTTATATCTTCTTTAGGGGCAGGGGAAGGAGCTGATTTTAGATGCTCTTTTGGGGAAAAAAACAAAAATCTAGGGGGCAGGGATAGCTCAGTGGTTTGAGCATTGGCCTGCTAAACCCAGGGGTGTGAGTTCAATCCTTGAGGGGGCCACTTAGGGATCTGGGGCAAAAATCAGTACTTGGTCCTGCTAGTGAAGGCAGGGGGCTGGACTCGATGACCTTTCAAGGTCCCTTCCAGTTCTAGGAGATGGGATATCTTCATTAACTTATAAAAGAAAAGCTTATAAGTATGCAACCTGATATTTCTTTTTATTTATGTTATAAAAATGTTCTTCCATAATATTGCTAAAAATAATAGTCCAACTTTTGGACACTGTAAAAATAACACAAAGTATGTTTTTCACTTTCAGCTTCTGCTAGGATAGAAGTTATCCACATAAAATGAATAGGGATATGGCTTGTTTTCTTAATGGTGAATTGATAAGATATTAAATAACTTTAATTTTAAACTTCATGCAGGCACATATCTATTCTTTGGGTGCAACACTGAAAGCAACAATTGAGTATGTGACAGAGCCTGAGATGGAATCAGAGTTTGGGCAGGATCTACAGACTCTGCTGGAACAAATGCAAGAAGAGAATCCTGAAGATAGGCCAGATATTGAGGTAAATTATCCAGCTATGATTTTTCTAAAATTTTTTAGTAAGCTAACATTTTCCTTACATGTGTATAAGACATGAAATTAAAAAAAAAAATCTCCTATATGTCCAGGTTGTATAATTGACCTGAAATGTCTTCTGAGTTAGAAAAATTCTTTCATTTCCTTCATCTCCAAAGTCTTGGCTATAAATGTAGAGAAGAGAGGAAAAATTACTTCATGGTAATTGTAGTTCCCAGAAGGTTGTACTAGTAAGATATGGATCCAAAGTCTCCCATATGCACTATCGCTTGAGACATATGATTAGTTTCTTGAGACATCTACTTTTGAAAATGTTAGAAATAAGTAAGAAAAGAGGATATTGTACTACAAAAGAACCCATATTGTGGCTCTCAAATGTTACTTTGAGTGTATACAACAGGGGGATAAGAGAATCAGGCTTAGGATCATTCTACTTCTGGGCATTTCTGGAGCATTCTTTACTGATAAGTACTAAATAAATAAACCTGTGTTTTATTACTGATGAATTTTTCTGTAATTGTACAGCTGTTTTGGCAAACTGCCTCTGATTAGATGCCTTTTTAACATTCTAAATGTTTGTTTTACCATATTTGTTCTTATTTTATTTGTTTCTAATTGTTTACCAAAGCAATTCATAGATGTGGCTCTCAACCTTTCCAGACAACTGTACCCTTTCAGGAGTCTGATTTGTCTTGGGTACCCCCAAGTTTCACCTCACTTAAAAACTACTTGCTTACAAAATCAGACATAAAAGTACAAAAGTGTCACAGCACACTATTACTGAAAAATTACTTACTTTCTCATGTATACCATATAATTATAAAATAAATAAATTGGAATATAAATATTAACTTGCATGTCAGTGTATAGTATATAGAGCAGTATAAATAAGTCGTTGTCTGTATGTAATTTTAGTTTGTACTGACTTTTTTTTTCTAGTGCTTTTAATGTATGCTGTTGTAAAACTACACAAATATCTAGATGATCTGATGTACCTCCTGGAAGACCTCTTTGTACCTCTAGGGGTAAATGTACCCCTGGTTGAGAACCACTGGTGTATAGGATTTTGCGAAGTGATGTATTCAAAGAATCCGTATTTTAAGTATTGGTTCCTTTACTCTTTACTATTTGACTTTCATGCATAGTTTTGCTTTAATTTGTGTTTCATTAATTTTCCATTATATAGTCCAAGAATACCAGGAGGTTTATAACTTGATTTTTCTTTGCCAGTGGGTCTCAACTTGTTCCGTATGATAAGGCTTTAGACCAATCTTTTCCACCTGAGGTCAAAAGACTGCAATCAGTCCTTTGGACAGATTCTTTCTCTCATTCTGCTCCCTTTATTATGTTTACTTGCCATGAAGACAGTGGGAACCACCTGCTTTTCCCCTTCTGGGGATCATCCCATCATGGGGCAGTCCCCGTGGGCAAAAAGCTGGCATGGTCAGCTCCTACATCTTTCCCCATACCCTTGATGCAGGCAGGGAAGTGATTAGAGCATATATTGTGCTCACAGCTATCCCCAGATGACATATGGCCCCTGGGAAACTGTTGCCAACTGGTACAACTTAGACCATTCCCCAGACTGCTTAATGATGGACTGGTGCAGAAAATCAAAGAGCTGTAACTGATTGGTTGTTCTCAGCTTCTCCTCTTTCTGTCCTCTCCTCTGGGCTGTTCTGAGTGGCTGCCTGGGGTATAGTATCAGGGGGTAGCCGTGTTAGTCTGTATCTACAAAAACAACAAGGAGTCTGGTGGCACCTTAAAGACTAACAGATTTATTTGGGCATAAGCTTTCATGAGTAAAAACCTCCCAAGGTCTGTGAGAGTGAGACCTTGGGAGGTTTTTACTCACGAAAGCTTATGCCCAAATAAATCTGTTAGTCTTTAAGGTGCCACCAGACTCCTTGTTGTTTTTGCCTGGGGTATGGAAGCCAGTCCTTTGCAGGTACTCCCCTAGGCTCAGGCTAGCCAGTTGAAGCCTTAGCTACCTGTCCTGTCCAGTCTGGCATATAAGCAAACAATGGGTCAACCAGAGCCACTTTCTTCCCTCCTGGTGTAACGTAGCAGGTGATCAGAAGGAGAGTCAAAGCAGCTGCTCAAAGCCCTCCTGGAACACATCATCACTGTTCCTGGGGCTGATAGCAGTAGGATGCAGTTGGGAAGGTAGTGCTCCCCACCTCCTCTGCTTAGTGACAGCCAACTTGTAATTAAATAAAAACTTTCATGTGAACACAGGCCACAATTTAGAGCCATTACAAAATAGTATACTTATTTTTATTTTGAACACGCAGAGTAAATTATTTATAGAAATTAAATTTTAAAATAGTTATCTTTACCAGTCATTCCTAATATTTCCTATGTCTAAAACTGTGATACATAACTTGAAACGTTACTTTAAGTATTCTATAGTAGCCCATGCTAGAAATAATTTATAGTTAACAATGTAATATACGTACAATATATTGCAAAATGTAGGTCCTATATACTAGTATCTTGTTAAAAAATTCCAATGTGCTATATATGATAACATGATCACTTTTAAGCCAAAAACTTGGAGAATTTATTTATCTTAAATAACCAGTAAATGTTTTAACTTTAATTGTCTATAGAGTATCATATCATTATGTGAAGAAAAATTGAAGTTTGCTTCCTCAAGTAATATTTGTCGAAGTCTGTCTGCTGTTGGAAGAAGGGTGCTTTCAATAGAATCATTTGGTACTTTTCAAGGTAAACTTAATTATTTCAGATTAAAATAATATATTTCAGACAGTCCTAACACGTGAATAGTGAAATCAAAGAACATGATCTAGAAGTCTTATATTCTGTCGCTGTACTCATTTTCTGTTTAGAAAGAAAACATAACCTATTTAATAACATTTGGATCAAAATATATGTGGATTCTCTTTTATTAAGAAAAAGCCAAACAGTCAGTGACAATAATAAACTTACACTGAACAATTTTCCATTATGATTTATGATCACGCTCTCTAAAATTTTGTCCTTTCTGATAAAAATGACATGTTCAGATAGTCTTGTTTCTATAATGTACTTTAAAATGTGCTATGGGGGCAAAAAAGCTGCAAAGCATAAAAGAAAAGTCTTAGGAAAGATGAAAGATTTAAACACGTTTTAATGTGAACATCTGTTTTTGCATCTAGACAGCTGTGATAACATGTGGAAAGGAAAAGTGTGCCAGACAAGTGTGGGATTTAAATTGTACACAAATGAAAAAAACAACGTAGAAGGTGATTCCTCTACAATGGGAGACATGACAGCAAGCTATCACAGAGACTCTTCTGTAGCCAATGTGGCCTTGAATGCAAGAGAATGTGGTTTAAAGGAAATGCAAATTGATCTGAATAATGACAGATCTCAACATTCACAACTTGCAACTGAAGTTAGAAAGAGCAAAGAAGAGGACAAGCATGTAATATGTAATGAAAGATTTGCTAACATTGCTTTGGAGACAAAACCATTTACTAATGACCGAGAGAGAGAGGTTTTTAAGAAAAGTTGTTTGAGAAAAATGAAAACTTTTCCAAAGCTACCGCTTGAAGTTACAGACACAAGTAATGTTTTCACATCTCTAACAAACAGTGGACTACTGGCTCATAAAAAACAATCACTAACATATGAATCAATACCTCTAGACAATAATCAGGTTGCTGCTTCAGAGGGAAAATGTAGTCCATTCAATGTTAATAATCCACCAAGAATAAAACCCAAGAATTACCAGGTCTCTGATCTTCATTTAGATGCATCTTGTGTGTGTACGCAGGTCTCTGGCATGTATCTAGAGGAATATATGCCATCCTTTAGTGGTAGAAAGAAAGCTTCTCTTTCATGTAATCATATAGAAGAATGTTCCCATGCTACCTCCGAAACTCGACATATCACTAATACATTAAAAAAAACAGATCAATCAGCTGCTGGAGCAGAAGTGGTAAACAACTATATGGCACTGGAGGACTGTATTGAAACTTCTCAAGGATCAAATGAAAATTGTTCATCACATTTTAATAAGATGGCTTCAGTGTTATCAACAAAAACCAATAAGAATGGATATGGGTCAAGCCTAATTAGTTCTCCAGAATTACTCACTGGTGTGATGAGTACAAACAATAATGAAAATCACTGTGGAAGCAGAGAATCAGAAGTCAAAAGTAATGAGCAGGTAGTAAAAACAAAATCTTCATTATATAGTTGCTGTAGTCATTTATGTGGAGAGGAAATGACTTGAATACCATGTGTTATCCATGTTTTTCCCCAAATTAACATAGCTATATAGAGTAGAACCTCACTAATCTGCACGCTTTACAATTCACATGAATTTGGTCTGTCCCCTTTTCTCACCAAAGATTTATAAGTAAGGCCTGAAGTAAGGTGTCCTGATTGCTAAGCCTTCATCATTTTAATATTTTTCCAGGCTGTACTTGTATATGCTAGTATATTACAAAGTGGCAGCATATAATTTAAATTAAACTCCATTTGTTGGGATAAAGCACAAAGTGTATTTGGATGGATTATCTTTGGGTGTTTGTTTTGGGGCAGGGGGGAGGAGGGTTGTTTTTAGGAGGTTCATATGTTTTGCTGACTCACAAAATTCACTAAGTTGTAGTGGACCTTCCAGGCACTAATGAGAATTAGAGTACTTAGGTGAGCTCCTGGCTTTATTGAAATCTCTGACAAACATGCCATTGACTTCAATAGGGCCAAGATTTCATTCCTTTTTGTCTTTTAAAGCCACATATATATTTAAGTTTATTTCAGAATTGTATAAAAATTCTCATATTCATCTTCCATTCTAAAAGGCCCTTCTTTATATGTGCTATGTTACATTTCATAATATGCATGTATTATATGTGTACGTTGACCAAAAATGTTTTGCTTCTATGAACAGCCAAATAAAGGCGGGGAGGGGGGGAGAGGAAGAGTTGATTCCATCAATGTACTCTACTAGACAGTTGGGGCACCGTTGCCTCCTCCCCCTCAAAGTTCTCAGGGTGGACAAGTTTGGTCTCTGACTAGATGGTTTTCTCTTGTGTCACACTTTAACAGTCATGAGCAATCCATGGAATAGGAGAATTTGTGAATACCTACTCTGGTTGTTTAAGCTTCTCAAGTCATGCTGTGACTTGTGCAGAGTGAGCATCATGAATGTTCAATTCTCATGCTTGATTTGCATAATTTTGCCTAGGCTCGTTTTGTTTGTTTGTTTGTTTTTAACTAAATTAAAAAAAATTATTCTCTAAAGGAAAGATTGATCAAACTGCCTTCCATAACAGAGTGTCTGCCGCATATCAGGTCTCAACTCTGAGGTATCTACCCCCTCAGCCTGAATAGTAGCAAATAACTAACAGATATCTAACTGAAGAGCTTGTGATGCAGGTAGGCTCCTGAATTATCAAAAAGGAACTCTATGTTGGAGATTTTATACCCTCACTCCCATCCCTACCCCCACATTGTTCCTGCCTATCAAGATCACCGTGCAAACTCCATAGGGTTCAGTTTGCAGGGAATTCTTCTGACTATAAATACGGTGTCCCCTGTGTTCTATTCAAACCCCCTTGGACTCTTGGATAAGATCTGTTTGTTGCAGGTAATTATTTCAATTTCTTCTGATCTTCTGTTATCACCCATTTATTCTACACACTCTTTGGGGGATGGGGAAAGTCAGATCAAAAATCAATCTTGTATCTTTTTTTCCATGATGAAGTGATTATCAGTTCCTCTGAGTTTCCATGTGCCTACTTTTATTTCATAGTCACATTTGTGTGTGTGTGAATGTATAGCCTACTCATTCTGGACACAAATTTAATAAGTGTTCATTACTTTTCACCTCCTCTCTTCTGGGTGATGAGTAGCATCCTTCCCCACCCTTGAATTCAGTGACAAAACTCTCATTAACTCTCATGGGGTAAGGATTTCACCCTGGATGTTGCTCCAGTTATTCTAATCCTCAAAGGGTAGTAAATATGCTCTGAGCAGAAATGACAGACACCAAGCTTGTGACAAAGAAGGCCACGGATCATAGAGAGGTACTGTAAGTAGAAGGAAGGGTTCTACTGACTCAGGTTCTCAACTTCCTGTCTTAGTGAACAGTCCCACATAAAACTTCAGGCTCCAACACACAAACACTTAATGCTCAAGAGACCCTGTTAAAATCCAGAAGCTCTCCTAGGCCTTTGTCTAACATAAGGTCTAGAAGAAAGTCTATTATTTAAGGAGAGGGCCATTTCAACCTACCAAATTATTTCTCAGCGAGTTCTAGGTTTTTTACAAACAAGATGTAGACAAAGGCGTTGCCATATGTTCTCTAAGGCATTGTGGCACTGCTCTGGTGACCCTTAAAGGGAACCATTGACAACAACCTCTGTCCAAACAGTTCATTCAAGTTTAGAGTTAAGCTGCCTTCTTAAGCAGAAGTTTTCCCACCTACAGACTAAAAGAGTTGAGGGCTCTTTGTAAATCCTCCTTTTGAAGGAAGTTCTTTTAAAGCTTCTAGCAACTGTCTTTTTGTTTCTAGCAGCAAATTATTTTTCTCCTCTGGTTTCTGGCACATGGTAGCCTTTGCCTACAGGCTCTCCTCCCCATTTTAAAAAAAAACTTTATTCTTACAGAGTAGCCCGAAGTTCTGTGACATCCTTTGTGCACAAGTGCCATACCTGATTTCCCCAGTGTCAGAATTCTTATGTCCTTTTTCCAGCAGGGCCAAAAGAAACTTCCGGATTTCTACATAACATTTTTGTCTTGGTATTGAACACAAAATTTGAGTCAAAGATTTTTAATTTACTGCAATGAACAAAGAGAGGGGGTGACTCCAATAAGAATGTACTTTGCCAGCTTTTCCCCTGAATGGGTAATGCTTATGTGAACACATCTGCAAAGCTACTGTATACCAGGCATTATATAATAGATATGCATATGTCTTCAAATGCAATTTTCAACAGAACTGTTCTAGCTCCAAGTATTCTCTAATTAGAAAAAATGCTATATAAGTCCCATCTAGTTAGTGATTAACCTTGTCCACTCTGGAGAATAGACAGGTTTTTTTCTTATCTGTCAATAGTATTTTTCCAGAGGACATCATCTGTCTGTCTAATACCCTAACCCTGCTTCCTATGTGCTTTACAGCCAATTGGGGGTACTAAAGTTGCTCGTTTGCAATTGTCCTGCTTCTCCAATGTATCTTGGCAGGGCACTTAGTGATAGCTTGCCATTCCATAAATAAACATTTATCACTTCAAGGTTGAGTGGGGACCCTTTATTTCTCTAACCAATTTCATTCCAATCAGGTGTGTCTCATATCTGTGTTTTTAAATATTTTTATACAAATATTATGGCTTTCACACCAGAGAGCCACTAACAGGAACCTGGAGGTAGACTATTATGGTGCTCAAACATCTGTGTTCTGTTAGTCACTCATATCTAATCAAGTGTGACAGAAGTGAAAACCCACCTAGGTAGAGAATGACATTGACCATTGGTGAAATATCATTTACAGGTAAGAAAAATTGTGTATTCCCAGAATGGTGTTCCCTAGGAGAGGGCTAATGTGTTATTTATTGCCTTATTATCTGTTTACAAGATGACCGCATATGTTCGCATAATATACTACTATTCTTGGCATAAAAGGCAGGCATAGTTCAGATATTTATTATTCCCAGATGTTTGGGTGTATAAAACTAGTATCAACAGTGAATTATAAGAATATCACCAAACATTTTTACTTTAGTCTTTTACCAACATCATTCTCCTTAGTAGCCAGAAGGGGCATACAATACATACTAAAGGATTTTCACATTAAAGTGAAAAGTCACTAATGCCTACAATATATATTAATCTAGAATATACAGTAAAAGCTGTTTTATCCGGCACTTCACCAACTGGAAAGCTCTATATACCGGCATTTCTGATCTTCATTGAAATGCTGGTTAGCACAGGGCCAACAGGGGGTTGGGGCGCGGGAGCGGGTGTGGACTGCGGGCTCTGAGAGGGAGTTTGTGTGCAGGAGGGGGTGCCGGATCTGGCACCCCACTCACCTGGGCAGCTCCCTGCAAGTGGTGACCTGTCCCAGCTGCTCCTAGGCTCAGGCGTGGCAGACGGCTCTGCACACTCTTTCCCCGCCCCGCCCTGAGTGCTGGCTGCGCAGGTCCCATTGGCTGGGAACTGAGGCCAATGGGAGTTGTGGGGGCTGCACCTGTGGGCGTAGGCAGTGTGCAGAGCTGCCTGCCATGCCTCCGCCTGGGAGCAGCCGGGACAGATTGCTGCTTGTGGGGCACCGCCAGAAGTGAGCACCCCCTGGATCTGGCACCCTGCACCTCCTCCCACGCCCCAACCCATTGCCCCGAGCCCCCTCCCACATCCAAACTCTCTCCCAGAGCCTGTGTTCTGCACCCCCTCCCATGCCCCAGCCCTGCACTCCCCCTCCCACACCCAAACTCCCTCCTTCTTAGTTAACCAGCATTTTTTTTTACTTAGCAGCACCCTCCCTTCCCCCAACATGCCAGATAAAACAACCCAAACAAAAGCTACTCTGATTAAGAATTTTTTTTCTTAAAAATTGGGCTTGTAAACCATTTCTAATATGAAAAGGATACATTTCCAAAAAATGATACAATTTGAGAATTTCAGAAATAAATAGAGAAAATCAGGATTTTGCACAGACTTATGCATATAAGTATATTACTAATGGTGCAGTACTAAAGAAGTAGGGATGTTGCATAAAGTTGATATCAACAGCCTAGAGGATTCAATGGTCCTGCATGCTCTGAATACAGCCTTCTGAAACTTGCATTGCTGGAAGTCTGTAGTGCTATTTCTGAAAAGCTTAAATAGGCTTTTAAACTTGTTTTAAAATGTCCCACTGAATTCAGTGGAACATAAGCATGAGCATAAAGTTAAATGTATGCTTAAATTATTTGGGGAATTGGGGCCATAAGTAAAAAAGTTGCCCCATAGCCATAACTAAGGAAAGCAACACTGCTTACCAAGTAAACTTCATTTAATTGGACTTGGTGCAATTATTTTGCTCAAACAAGAGTATTAAGTATTTTCTGATAATATGCATAGTGCTCATACTTAATAATTTGCGCAAGGAGTAGGGAGAATAAAGCCCTGATAGTGGACTCTGGAGGGGCCTTCCTTTTCTTTCCTGTTTCCCCTCTCTCCATAATGACAACATTTAGGCATTGCATACCATCTGGAATAACAGTAATCTTTGTCTAGCAGTATCTGAATAACAGCCACCCAGAAGAATTAATAGCAATATAGGTAGAAACCAAGGTAACCTCATTATGGAACTACAGGATCCTCTATAGCCAGTGAAACTAATACTTCTAAATAACTACAGTACTTATTTCATCCCTCTTTCCAAAACTGAGATCTAGGACACTTGCCAGGGAAGTGTCACTCAAAAGAATACCAATTAAATAAAATTAAGTAACCTGTAACTTGCCTGCATCTTTTCTTTTCTTTCCCCATCCCTCCCACTTCTATTTTTTTCTTATTCTCTCCCTGTGCGTATCTGATTCACTCAGTCACAGATAATGGTGGTATTTCTCTTGTCTAGTATTTACCTTGTTACATCCTTTTCTTTGCTGCCTTTCTCTTAAACAGCATTTCCATTCCTATGATTCTTGTCACCTCTTCATCCATTCTGTTGTCCACCATTGCTTGCACACTCTATCCTGTGGTAAGCCTTTCCCCTTTGCTACCCTTTTTAAATTTTCTCAACTTTCCTGCTCCAGTCAATGTTCCTTTCTTTCCTTCCTCTCTCTCCTTCTCCCTGCATGTAATGAGAAAGTACAGGATGTCTCTTCTCCCCTACTAATTTGTGTGTTTCATATTTACTCCCCACATCACTGGAGCCTTAATGGTGGATGCTATTGCTGAAGATCAACATGGGGGACTGGGCCATCTTCTTCCTCCTTCCTTTGCCAGCTATTCATTAGCTCCTCGCTGTGGTCAGAAGCACCTGATATATGGAGCAGAGGAAGCAGTCAGGTGAACAAAAGGAGGGGAGGTAGCATCAGCTTTCTGTGCAGCATCTTTGAGTTCCTCTAGGGGCAGCAGGCTGGAAGTATCAGTGAGGAAGGTTTCCTCTCTGCCCTAGCAGCTTCTCTGATGTAGAACAGAGTAGCATGGCCTCAGAGGGAAATGTGGGGAAGTTGTCATCACAGTATTTGTCGACTTGAAAGACTCTCTGAAACCAAGCAGCACTCCCAGACTGTCTGAGAGTTTCTCCAACTCTGGCAGTTTTATCCCATGGCTGAATTTTAAATGTTAACACCTGTTGTCGTTTTAAAGCCTCTCTCCAGGAGGAGGTCATAGGCACAGCTCAGAGACTTGTCAGAAGTATCATTGTATGAAGAGGGGAACAAAAATGGTAGCCATAAGGGACATCAAAAATCCTTCATACCAAATGTTGACCACTTTTCAAGTGAGGGTCCTGTAGCTCAGTTAGTGTCTTGTTTTTGCTGTCTGGCGAACTTTGAGAAGTTGGCCCCTTTTTAAATTATTTTTAAAGAGTCTTGTTTTTATGCAGCTGACTCCTCTTAACTATTTAAATAGCTTTCATCAGCTTTTTTTTTTTTAAACAAGATCAAGAAACAGAATTGTGGATGAGCTCTTGAGCTCTGTGTCAGGCTCAAGAATACTGGTGATGGCAAAATTTGAAAATCAAACTTAATCTGATCAAGTTGGATCACATTTACCTGTAGTGAAGTTAGCTATGCTTTTTTTTTTTTTTTTTTAATGCAACATGCTACATGTGGTGTTTGGTAGAGAGAATCTAACACATGAAAACATATGTTAAGAGCAGACTACAAAAACATAGCACTTTAAAAAGTTATTGTTGACTGTACATCTTAACAGTTAATACAGAGTTTATACAGTTAACTTTTTAAAGGGATGTTTAAAAGGTATTAGGCCGAAGTATTTACCTACCTTGATGGCTGCCTCATGGTGAAAGTCAGTGTACCTGCAGGATTCCAGGTATGAATATAATATGGCTTCTTCTCCCAAGGCTACTGATCCTTGGTCTGATGAGAATGTTTGTTTTTATAATCCGTGACTTGCATCAAACTGTTGTATATGTGACTGAAGGTAGTAAACCTCTGTTATAGTTATGAAACTCCAAAGCAAATATTCATAAATTATAGCCTAGGAAGTACCAGCCCCTATGAAGAACAGTAAATATTCTCTTGCATTTGTACAATAACACTTCTTTATACTAGGGTGATGGTCAAGTGTAAACATCTAGACTGATAAACAAGCTACAACTTTTAGTGATACAACATGCCACTGGTGTAAATTAAATTGTCAACAATTATTAAAAACAAAATAATGTTTTTACTTCAAAATAATTCTGACATTTCTGTTGTCAATGTTGTGTAACTTGTTTCACAGAAGTACAAGAAACTTTGATGAAATCTTTAAGGTAAGACCTATAATGCTGCTGTCAAGATAGATCAGGATTTCTGCTCTTTGTAGGCTAGGCAGTAGAGCCCTTCATGGAACTATTCTTTAATCCCGCTCCTACTATTATGCCAGCGGTCCTCTGGGACCCACAGGATCCCAGTCCTGCTGCAGGGCTCTATGCTAGTCCCATGCAGGGCTCTGCTAAGCAGTGTCCCTTTAATTATTTCTGTCATGCTGCAAAGAATCTTTGTATTGTGATAAGCAAAAAGATTTCAAATAGATCAGCTCTCCAGAGATACTTTTTTCCCTTTCCTGTGAAAGCTAATTTGAATTACAATTTTTTCTGTGTATTTCAGAAGTTTAGAATTAATTCATCTTGTTGTTGTGCAAAGATTTTTCTATGGGAAGTTACCAGTGACATTTATTAACACTAACTGGAATAAAATGCGTAAGCCCAATGCCTTTAAAATGTGTGCATTTAGTTTAAGGTACTTTTTATCAAAACATCAGTAGATATTTTATTTTTAGAAATGTATTTTCTCATAACTTTTTTTCTTTGATTTTATTTTCAGTGGGTCTCTCTGAAACTTCTTTTGTCTCGGTATGGTAAGCCATTGAAAGACTATGAACTCTGGGCATTATGTCATGAATGCTTATTTACTCTACAGACTTGCATAGATTATCCAGGTAGTGCCTTTATGACTTCTAAATACTCTATATGTATATTCACTTGCATAGATTATTGTCGAGTGTATATATCAGGATTTTTCACTGCATATACCTATTTAAATGTTTCTTCTGCAACTCAAATGAAACCTGAAATTTTAAAATACTGTGATTAACTTCAGTTATAGAGGCTGTGATTTTAAAATTATAGTACACTTGGAGTTAAGTTTTCATGGGAAGACTATATCTCTTTTTTACTGAACTTTTGGTATGTCTGAGGAAATGTATAAAGTAAAGAGATTAATTTCCCTGGGTGAGAGTCTGTGCGGAACCTTTAACAAGCCCATGGGGACCTCTGTAAGTTCCAACAGCCTCCTGGGATTTCATAGTGTTCAGGATCTCCACAGAACTGTGTGCTCAGGCCGTTCCCCCAACCATGTCCCCGTTCCCGAGGATCTGACACCGTGGGGAATCTTTCCACAGCTGGAACTTGAGCATTTAAGGTCCCTTTTTACTGCTGTGCCCTTTAACATAAAGAGGCTGAGGTGGGGGGTGAAGATTTCATGTGTGTCCTGAATTTTAGTAGGAATCTTGAACATGTTTGGTCCAGCTTACACTAATGATAAACCTGAAGAAGCTCTAATATAAAGAGGGGGGGGTTGTTTTGTTTTGGGGGTTTTTTTTTGCTTTCTGTTTGTTTAAAAATTCTGCCTGAGGTTATTGGTTAAATCAGTAGCGAATGAATATAAACAAATCACTAGTAAAATACAATAATTCATAGCATTTTTAGGAATGCGTTGATTGTCATTTTTATCTTTTTATAATATAAAAATATTACAAAGAAAATTAGCTATAAAAGTAGATTTTTGTGCACTTTAAGCTATGCTGCTCTTGGTGATTTCAGCACCATGGTGCATGCCCCTAATGTTTGGAAAGCCTCCAAATTACTGCATATAATGAGCCAGATTCTAATTTAATATGCCTAACAAACCTCTGCTACTGCGCACATACATGTATCCAGAGCAGCTGAGTTTCAACATACTGAGATCTGAACTTTGTCTAGCATTTGAAAATTAAAAACTGTTTAAATAAATATTAAGGTTGTGACACAAACCAGTAAATGGGAGGGTATCCTTTCTAGCATCTTCATTTTGGGTCTTCTGCCTTTCAGCATGAAACTTTTGAGCTGAATATTGTTCAATTTAGACCTGTTCTGATAAGGCTGTGTGTTTGTGTATATATAGTTAGATACACATTATAGAACAGCTTTAGGCTTCATTTGCTACTTAATGAAAAACTCTTTATCTTATTGATTTTTGTGAATACCCCCTTCCCAGCACAATCTTAAGAATGATTCATTTTACATTGAGTCTTTTTTAAATATGTGTATTTTTTAATCTCCTTTGTCTTAGTTATGGCAGTGAAAGACTGATAAAGTGAGGAATGATGACAGTTTAAATGGCAATAGGAATCTGTCTGACTTGATTAACTGTTCATTTCCAGACTCTTTAAAAAAAAAAAATAGGTTTCTGTAATTAAATTCATTTTAACCAAAGCTTGCTTTTTTTTTCCTTTTCAAATTTGGAAATGTTTTTTAAATACAGGATCACATTTCAAATTAAGCTTATCAGATATATGCCAGACAGTACATGAAATCATTATGTGAAAAACTATATAGTAAATAGTACTTGCACAGTATACTCCATTTTGGTATTAGTATGTCGAATGAGGAAGTTAGGTGTATTAGATTTCTTTACATATTATATGCCCCCTCCTCAGGTTATCTATTTTGATGTTAACCTGACTGACTGCCAGAAGTTCAAAAGAGACTGTTGAGGGAGAAACAGCAGAAATGAAACAATGACACAGATAAGAGCTCTTTGATGAAACAATGGATGGGCTTTTAATGGGGATGAAACTACCTGACTTGCTCCATCCAGGCTAGAATGGTTTACTTTTCCCAAGGGTGAAGCCTGGGATAAAAGAGGGTGTATCTAAGGCTGTGTCTACACTACCACTTATGGAAAAAACACTCCCTTGAGAGACCTAAGTATTGCATCAGTGGCAGTGTGCACAGCGCTATGTCGGCGGGAGAGAGCTCCCACTGACATAGCTACCACCACTTCTTGGAGGTAGTTTAATTATGTCAATGGGAGAGCTCTCTCCCGTCAGCATAGAGCGACTACACGAGAGATCTTACAGCGGTGCAGCTGCATCAGTTCAGCTGTGCTGCTCTAAGGTCTCTCATGTAGACATAGCCTAAATCTCAAAGATCCTAGAAAAGGGAGGTGTTTTGGATAACTAGAGGAGACACCCAGGGTGTCAGTGAAAGCTGACAGATTGACAGACACGCATGTGCTGTGAGCAAGCCAGGTTTTCTCCCTGTCAGGAATGGAGTTAGCTGGGCTGAGGGGAACTTACAATGATTAATACCCATGTGTGTTGGCCTCTTGTTGTTTGTATTCTTTTCTCTATATGTTTGTACCTTTGGTGAGAGAATAAATAAAGCTTTGTATTGAAGACGCTGTTTGTGTCACTGCACACACGTCACAGGCTTCTGAAGGGAAACTCTTACACTTGCCAAAACAGAGTTGGGGCTGTGTCAACACAGTGGAGAACCAGCGGGGTTGCAGCCAGAGAGCCAGTCTGAGTGGTTACCGGTCTGTGTGGCTCTATCCAAAGTGAGGTGCAGGAAGCCAGACTTGTCATCTAAGGTGTGAACTTGAGGCACAGTTTGCCCTGTAGCCATGACAGATACGTAGAAGAATAAACTTTTGTTAGCATGTGCAAGCCCACCTAAATTTGCAGCTTAGTTGCTTAACTGACTTAGTCCTGAAGTGCAGTGGAAGAAAGCTGTGTTGCTGGTTGAAAATAAACGCTACGTCATGGGTGTTCACAATTATTAAAATATATACCTTAGAACTTGCCATGTAAATAGCCTAAGGCCATGATCCCACAAGGTACTTCACATTTGTAGGCCCCCATTGTCTGCAGTGGAGACTTGCATGGGGGTGGGGTTGCCCACACAGCAGCTAATAAAGTTAATAAACAGATACCTCTGGACCACTGTGATACAATACTTTATACATATGCTATTTATTTTATGTGATTGTGATACCAAAGTATTAAAATCTGTGTTGTAATTCAGACAAGGAAAGAGTGAATTTGCACATGCAGCTGGAAAAGGACACTACGAACCTGAAAATAACATTTCCATATGAAAATGTTGAACCAGTAACTCATAAGGCTACTATAACTGAAATAAATTACAACAAAAAGTTAGTACGTTTTTCCGCCTGTAGCTTCATTTGTTTACTTTGACAGCACATTCAGTATAATCGACTTCACTGGTTTGTTGGTCAGTTTCACATCTTGTCTCTTGCATGAGAGTGATGACATCACTTACATACTGCTCTAGGGCAGCTTGTATGGCTCTTCCCGTAGTCCTGCAAGAAGGTGTTTAGCACCAGAGCAGAAGTCAATCTGAAACAAAAGAGATTGCAAACAGGTATGTTCATAGGGAGCGAGAGCAATAGTGAACTGAGTTTGTATGATAGGGACCTTCTTGAGTTTATCCAAAAGACTGTTCTAAACATACGTGATTCTGCTGTCTTACTAATACCGTACAAGTTGCGTTTTCTGGCACTTTCTAAACAGGAAAACTCTAGAAACTGGCATTTCAGGGTACTAGATCTGGGTGGCGCTCACCTCAGCGGCACCCCACAAGCAGCGACATGTCCCTGCCATTCCTAGGCGGAGGCATGGGCAGGCAGCTCTGCGTACTGCTTCTGCCTCAGGTACCACCCCTGCAGCTCCCATAGGCCGTGGTCCCTGGTCAATGGGAGCTGCACAGCCAGTGGGCGGGGCAGGGTAGTGCGGAAAGCCGCCTGGCTGTGCCTCTGCCTAGAAGCAGCAAGGACATGTTGCCGCTTGCAGGGAGCTGCCTGAGGTCGAAGCTGCCAGAGGTCAGCGCTGCCTGGATCTGGCACCCCAAAACCCATCCCGCACCCCCAGGGCCGGCTCCAGGCACCAGCTGAGCAAGCTGGTGCTAGGGGCGGCAGATTGTTCGAGGTGGCATTCAGCCCAATCCTAGGGTGGCACGGCCGCTTTTTTTTTTTTTTTTCCCTGTTCCAGCCGCCCTGTAGGAGGCGGCGGCGCAGAGAACCAGAGCGCCCTGCAGGGCAGTCCTCTTCCTTCCCTCCCCGCCAACCAGAGCGGAGCCTTCGCGGCAGGAGGCAGCGCAGCGGGAGGGGCTGCGTGGCAGCGCCCCTGCTGTAGCCCTGGCTGCCCCCTTCTCTCTCTCTCTCTCTCTCTCCCGCCTGCTCCCTTCCCCTCCCGCCCCCGCAGCCGGTCCCCCTGCACCCCTACTTGGGGTGGCCAAAAAGCCAGAGCCGGCCCTGCACACCCCAGCCTCCTGCCCCGAGCTCCTTCCCACATCCAAACTCCCTCCCTGAGCCCCCTTAGTTATCTGGAATTTTGCCTCGCTGGCAACCCCCATTCGTCCAACATGCTGGATAGCATGTCTTTTACTGTACTTAAAACAAACAAACAAACAAACTTAATGACACACTGTATACAGGATACTCCTGTTATAAAATTGATTTTTAATTATTTTTTTAAAAATCAGTATCCCTTTTAATTTTAATGCTTCCTGCCTTTCCCAATGCTGTCCTATGTGTAGGCTGCCCTTCTTGAGCATATTTATAAGGATATATTTTCCTCCTTCTGAATCGTTCTCAAACCCACTTTCCAAATAATTAGCTAACTAAGAATTTTTGAGGTAGCTCAAGTGCATTTAAAACATCCTCTAAATTTATGTATTTTGAACCTGACCCTACACTGGATTCTGGTACTATGGATCCCTGCATGTACATTGAGTCCTTTATTGGGACTTTGATTATTTCCTTTCCTCTTACCCTTTGTATGTTGCTTCTGGGCTTTGGCCCAGATTTTATGATTGGATACATGGAAGATCCTTCCACTCTTGCAGAGCCCTCCTGACTTCAGTGAGGCTCCAGGGTTGCCCTGCATGGATCAAACTGGAGGTTCAGGGCTTTAAAATCTAAACTCGTTGGGGGCAAGGACAACATCTAACACAATGGGGTCCTAGCCCTGTTGATGCTTCTGGGCACTGCCTCAGTTGATATAATAAGTAATAGCCCTCCACTCCAGGAAAGCATCCCTCTTCAGGACAGTACCAAAGGATGTGATTTATATCCTATTGATGACAATGGGACTTAAGCATGTACTTACAGTTAAGCACTGTTTAAGTGCTCTCCTGAATTGAGGCCAATAACTTTTAATTTCCTCGCTGTTCTGTCTTAACCCGCTCTGCATGGATTTGTTAACTAAAGAAGGACTTTTTCACATTTTTCTCAGAACATATTCAAACTTCTCTCTCTTTTTTTTTTAGAATTTATATCATGTAAATTTATTACCCTAATACTTTTTTTCATAGGAAAAGGGTTTATTTGATGCTTGCCCACTGAGACAGAACCACATTAATCAGATGGCTTATCATATCAAAGCACATTAAGTCAGTCTGTGCTTTTAAGATATCTAATGGAGAGAGTGTCTTACTCATCTGTTTTGCATGGTTGAGTTTTTATAAAATGATCTTACATTCTTAATGTTAAATACAGGAAAATTAGTTTCTTGAGATTTCACCTCAGTTAAAATATTTATACAACTCAAGTATTTTCTTAAACAGAGTAGGGCTGAGGTCTGAGCCAGCAAATGCTTATGCAAGTGAGGATCTTCTTCAATGAGCCTACTTAGGTAAGTAAAGCTACTTGTGCACAAGTGTTTGCAGGATTGGGCTCTAAATCTTAAAATTCCCAGAGGAGTCCTGCATCTGGCTTGCTGCCAAACATGCCTTCAATTCCTTTCCAGATAATGGCCCTTCTAGCTCTGTGTTCAATCTCCTTGACGATATTGCCTCTGCATTTATTGTCCGCTGTCCCAGTTAATTTCACTTTAGTGGGACCTTAGTTGAGCATTTGTTACATTTAATCTCCACGGTATTGTCACTTCAAGGTTTGGGAAAAAAAAATTCTCTTAGGTTAGTAATTTCATACCTTCATGTTTACCTTGTGAGGAGACTAGGCAGATCCAGCCAGAGCTGCTGCTTTTGTTCTCGTCTGACATCACTCTTCTGCACTACATGAAAAGAGACGTTACATACAGTATTGTGATGTTATTACGAAGTCCTTTCTATTCCTAAAGGGCCAACTTTGTCTTGCTTTCTTGTTTTTATTCTGCAGTAATAGGGTGTCTTTACCTGCAGGTCTGGGTAATTTTATCTTCTTACTTTTTATTAGCCAGTTTGTGTCTCAACTTTAGTTTTTATTTAACTATATTACACACAAACTTAATCGGTTACATCATTCATGAGAGTGTTAATATTAAATATTTTTCAAACAAATTCAGTCATAATTATTCATGTTAGAATTCATTCTTCAAAGGATGCACTTTGGTATAGCTATGATTCTCTTGTGACCTATTTTGCAGTGTTTTTATGTTTGGACTGTGTGCTGATTGACTGCCATGGAAATGTTCTCTTTGCTGCTCCAAAAGATGAAGGTAAAATAGTAATAAAAGCTATTTTTCCTCCTCGTTGTGGAAGAGAGGAAAGCAAATATGTTACTTCTTTGGTTTTGGTTTCTCTTCTCTTTTTTTAGGATGTTATGATACATTTTATCTGGCTCCTGAAATTGAAGAAGTGGATTTTGTTACTGAGAAGGTAATGTCATATGATTTGAGGCATGTCTGTGAGTCTCTCACATGTGAGTAGTTATTCATTTTATTTGGTGGGGGGGGGAAAGAGTGCTGCATACTTCTGCTGTTCAGTGAGGCTTGAGGCTGAAGGCTAAATATTTTCAAGATTCAATGAGTACATCTATCATCCATCAAATGTTTGATGTTGCTCTCATGAATAAAATGGTTGCTTCTTATGAAGCACTTCTCATTTTTCCCAAGTATTGAAGTGTGAACCCAAAAATCTATTTTCAAAAGTACTTTCATAAAGTTTGATTGCTTTTAATCCGCTTACAATGGAAATGGCACTGGAGGCTACAGCATTCTAAATTATTCATTTGATGCAGAAACAAGCACTTCAAAGCTTGGGCTTCAGCCTAGAGTCTCTATGCGAATAATCTACCAGCAGAACTGTGCTGGTATAATTATACTGCTATCGTTACACTGGTAGAACTCTGCATATGGACATTTACTCCAGAATAAGTGTCCAGGTGGGGAGTTATATCAGTACAATGACAGTAGTATAATTATACCAGTATAGTTCTGCTGATAGGACTTCTTTACATGGAGAAATTTAAGGAACTCTTAACCCAAAGATGATGATAGTAATGAAGAGCACTATGAGTGCTACTTATTATCTTCATAATAGTTGGAAACAAGTAAGTACTGTATTTTCTGTGAGATTGGTCATCATCTTGTGTCCTTCCACCACAGTCATGAGTTCATCCAATGTTGGGCACAAGATATGGCTTGATCTGTAGCCCTGGTGAGATCTTTGATGGTGCGCAGTTTCTCTAGGAGCCAGCAGATGAATAGATGTTCCATGGTTTATTTTTCTCTTCAGTTACATGTTTTCTGGGTTATTGGAATAGCCTCACTTCCCCATCTTGACTTTTGACCCACCAATTCTTGTTCAGAGGTTGTGATAATCAAAGTGGGGAGATAGCTCCCTTTGATGGACACCCAGCCAGCCAGTTAGCTGTAAAATCCCTCTTGGTAGCTGTTCTTTACTTGCTTTACCTGTAAAGGGTTAAAAAGTCCCCCAGGTAAAGGGGAAAAAAAGTGGGCACTTGACCAAAAGAGCCAATGGGAAGACAGAACTTTTTAAAATGGGGAAGGAAACTTTCCCTTTGTCTGTTGTTCTCTGGGCTGGAGAGACAGAGCAGCCATGCTATAAGCAGCTTTAAGTCAGGTATGATCATAAATCATCAGATCATGCCTAGAGCTATTTATCTGAACTCCAAATGTGTAAGTAGATCAGAATGTTTAGCTAGATGCAATCAGGTTTATGTCTGTTTATTTTTTAAGGCTTGTGGATTTCCTCTGTGCTAACCCCTGATGCTTTTTGTTTGCTTGTAACCTTTAAGCTGAACCCCCCAAGAAAGCTGTTTTGGGTGCTAAAATTTGTAATTGTTTCTTTTAAGATCTAGCAAAAAACCTGAGTTCCAAATGTATTTCTTCCCTTTTTGTTTTTAATAAAATGTTCTGTTTTTAAGAACAGGATTGGATTTTTGGTTTCCTAAAAGGTTTGTGCATGTTGTTTGATTAGCTGATAACCACAGCTAATTTCCTTTTTCTTTCTCATCTCTTCCACCGGAGGGGAAAGAGGGGGCGGTGAAAGGGCTTGAGGGTACCCCACAGGGAGAAATTCCCAAGTGCTCCTTCCTGGGTTCAAAGTGGGTTTTTTGCATGGTGGCAGCATTTACCAAGCCAAGGTCGGAGAAAAGCTGTAACCTTGGGAGTTTAATACGAGTCTGGAGTGGCACGTATTAATTTTTAGAATCCTTGCAGGCCTCTACCCTTAAATTCTGCTCTCGGAGTGACAGAGTGGGGATTCAGCCTTGACAGAGGCGATTTAAACATCTCCAAGTCGACCAATCCTTTCCCGCACCCGTGGGAAGGCGTTTAGCAAGATTGATGTGCATTTTGACATCCTTTATGAGTATTTTGAGCCCTGTACAGTACACTACCTTTCCAGTCATGTAGCTGTCAGTGATTTTATTTTATAAGCAGTTCTGTTACAGCCAGGAAGTTTTTTCCGTGACTTCAAGTGGATAACTGCTGCAGAGTGGCCCCACAGCAGAAGTCCAGTATCTTCAGCCTGTGTCAATTGTACCATTTTGATTGTTACCACTCTCCTAATATCTGATGGAGTGATTCTGGCAAGCACATAAAGGCTGTTCATGTTTGTTGGTTTTAGACTTCTGTGATGTAGTGGCAGCTTGTGACACTCTATACCTCAGGGGAACACCCTACATCCCCATGTTTATACTTGTAAAATGATTGTGTGGTATCCACTGGAAAGTTTGTCATGTCAGGTGTCTTTGGAAGGCTCTTAGTGTTGGGTTGGTTCCCCATTTTTAATTTCTAAGCTTCCTGTGTAAGTTGTTCTAGATCAGTGGTTCCTAAATGGGGGTTCATGAAATGTTACAGGAGGTTCTGGGGGGGGGGGAGGGGAGGGGGATCCCTAATGGCGGACAGAGCTGTCCCTAGGGATCCAAGGCAGCATGGGGCCAGCAGCCCGGAGCCCCTGGACTTCCAAGAGCTAAGCAGATCAAAGCAAGCATATCTATCACACTGAGGAGATTTAAACTTCAAGACTCCTTATAAGAAATGGAAAAGGAGGTGGATATTTTTTGCTGTTTTTAAAATTAAATAGGCAGCTAGTATTGTTTTTAAAATTATTATAAGGAACAATTTAAGCTTTGTTGTAACGTGCATTGTTTGCCAGGACTGCTCAAGACCTGAATGCTTGTGTAGGAGGAACTCTTTGAGTTGTCTTCTTAAATACTTTCATGCTGTTTCACATCTGATACTCCTTGATGAAACATAGGAGCCTTGTCTTATAACAGGCTTATTCAAAATAATACAAGCTCCGAAGAGTGTTGCTGTTTTCATAATGTAATAAAAATAGTGTAATGATAAATAATATTAATAAATAGTGTCTAATAATCGTCATAAAAACAACTTTTATATTTCCAAGATTACTGCTTTTATAACTTATACTCAGGTAAAGGAGAAAATCCCTGGAAATATTCATTTTAGGAGGGGGTTCGTGAGACTTGACATTTTAGTGATAAGGGTTCACAGGTTGTTAAAGTTTGGGAACCGTTGTTCTAGGTGCTAACTTTGCATTTTGTCTTTTCCTCCATGTGTGCCTTAAAAGAGAGAGTGTGGTCTAGCATTATTCCAAGATAGACAAGATTCTAGCAATGGGCAAGGGATACCCAATTCCAGATGATGATAACTTCTCCATTGGCCTCACGATTGCAAAGATGGAAAACTCACTTGCTTTTTGGCTGGGTTAGCATGCAATTGGTTCTTGTTGTGATAAACTGAGAGCCTGGACAGCACCAATATTAACATAGCTTCAATCTGGGCCAGATCCTTGGCCTGGGCAGCAACGCATAGGTCCTTGGCATAGATAAAACTTCTTGTGCTGAGATGGATTGGTTGATCGTTCATGTAGATGCTGAAAAGTATTGGCGAGAGTATGCTCCCTTGTGGTATGGCATTTTTTTGTTGCCACCGTTGGCTCCACTTCCCAAATAGTTTGACATAAAAATGTTGTTTTTAGTACAGATTGTATCAGTCATCATAAGGTGATGATCTTTCATCATGTTGTATATTTTAGTGAGGCGCCTACAGTGATTCACTGTGTCATATGCTGCTGACACAGCAGTGGTGTTGGAACTATTTTTATAGTGGGGGTGCTCAAAGCCATTGAACAAAATTGTAAACCTGTATATCACAGAAACCACTTCAAGTCAGGGGGTGTTACCACACTCTCAGTACCCCTAGTTCCAACATGGCCCTGTTACCATACCATTTTCAAAGCCATCTTTAATATATTGAGTGATGTTCAGCACTTGATTGGTGCATGACTTGCCTGGGTGGAATTCAGTTTGCTCTGGGATTAGATGCTTTTCAGCAAGTCATGATAGATGGTTTACAATTAGATGCTTGTATGGTTTGTAGAAATGACACAGTAGTGTTACAGGCCTGAAGTTCTTCAGCTCATTGCATACTTTCAGGAGTGCCACAATACATGCTTGTCACCAGATCTTGGGTACTTAATATGAGGCTGAGCATGTGCTAAACAACTTGATTAACTAGTTCGTTGCTGCTGGTCTGAAGTGTTTGATTTGTTCTATATAGATGTCACCTAGATTGGTGGCTTTGCCATTCTTGAGGGTGTTAATTCTGGAGATTAATTCAGTCATGTGCCCTAAAATTATAATTATAATTGTATTATCACCTTGTCTTCTTGCCATTCAAACCACATCTTGGGTTGTTTGGTAACCTGTAATTCTCTAGGAGTTGGTGTGTGACCTGGTCTGCAATAACATTGTAGTGCTACTCTGCTTCCTTTGATCATTAGTTATTCATACTTTCTTGCTGCTTTGGGGTCATGTTCACACTCTATGAGATTCTGCCATGACTTCTGCTTTTCATCCTTTAGTATAGAGTTCTTTGCTAGCTGTGATGGTATCCTCAGCAAATGGGTCCGCTTCAAACTTCTGTTTGTATTTTGCATACCGATCGAATAACTCAGATGTTAATCCTGGCACATAATTTGTAATGCAGTCTTGTGGAATATGTTTCCTTGAGACAGTATGCACCACACTGACAAACTGATCATAATTTTCTGGTATTGGGTCTGTCTATCTTATAATGGCATTGAGGTCGTTGGTGAAGCCCTTCCATTCAGCTTTCTTAAAGTTAAAGCTGTGCTGGAATGGTACTGAGTTAGGTGTTATGGCTGCATTGATCTGGATGGCGATAGGCTGGTGATGCGAATGTGGAACCAGACCCATATTAAGTTTGTTACACAAACCAGCTATGTTGTTGCGTGACAAATACCAGATTAGGGAGGTAGCCCCATTTCCATTAGCTGCTGTTGAAAGAACCGGAAGGCGTGGGGTCATGAATTAAATTCAAGTTGAGCGCATCTGCCCCCAGTTCAACTAATTCACCATTTTTATCAGTTACACTATAGCCCTATTTGATTCTGTGACTGTTAATCACTGATGATCACCCATGTTTTGTCATGTTTGAGGTTACATGGGCTAGCAACCATGAATTGTTTGCATGGCAGTTTGTAACCATGCAAATGCCACCACTGTCTGCAGTCAGGGCTTCAATGTCATTGGTGAGACAGGTAAATAAGTAGCACTGTGGTATTCTTCTGTGAGGTAAGTAAGTAAATGGGGGTAGATGTAAGAAACAGACTACACATAAGAAGTCAGTGGCAAGAAACTCAAGTGTTCATAGGCCACTCCCAGTCCCATGCACTTATCAGTTTATGACCTATTGTTTTAAAGTGCAGGTCTACTCTGAAAAGTGACCGTAAAAATAGCACAGTGGATTTGTTTTATTGTTTTCAATAATATCTGTAATCCATGGGCTCAGATAACAAGTAAGATGTGCGTTTCTAACTGTTATACTGCACACTCTTACCTGGCTCTGAGAATCAAAATTACTTCCTTCCATATTATGCATCAACAGTAATAAAAGGTGATGCAGTTCAAATTATGCTTTCATTGACACCTGTGCAAACCCATTGCCTTCAATTCTGATGTGCAAGGTGGCATAGAATCTGCAATTCAGACTGTTTTGTTTCTACCATTCTAAGGGTATGTCTACACTACGAAATTAGTTTGAATTTATAGAAGCCGGTTTTATAGAAATCGGTTGTATACAGCCGATTGTGTGTGTCCCCACATAAAATGCTCTAAGTGCTCTAGTCGGCGGACCGCGGCCACAGTACCGAGGCTAGCGTCGACTTCCGGAGCATTGCACTATGGGTAGCTATCCCACAGCTATCCCACAGTTCCCGCAGTCTCCGCCGCCCATTGGAATTCTGGGTTGAGATCCCAATGCCCGGATGATGCAAAACAGTGTCGCGGGAGGTTCTGGGTACATGTCAGGCCCCTCCCCCTCCGTCACAGCAACGGCAGACAATAGATTCGCGCCTTTTTACCTGGGTTACCTGTGCAGACAACATACCACGGCAAACATGGAGCCCGCTCAGCTCACCGTCACTATATGTCATCTGGGTGCCGGCAGATGTGGGACTGCATTGCTACACAGCAGCAGCAGCTAACTGCCTTTTGGCGGCAGACGGTGCAGTAGACTGGTAGCCTTCATCGGCGATCTGGGTGCTGGCAGCTGTGGGGCTGGCAGCCGTAGGGCTGCATTGCACCAGCCCCTTGCCTTTTGGCAGTAGATGGTGTATTACGACTGGTAACCATCCTATTACAAGTTGGATCATCACACATTAGCAGAATCTTCCCTGAGCAGCAGATTGTGCAATAGGCCTGAAGGCCATCGTAGTACACTAACTGCCAAGCACCCAGTATTTGCTGCCAAGCACCCAGAAGATGCCGAGGGCTATCAGTCACGCTCCACTATCGTCTTAAGATGTAAAAAATAGATTTGTTCTGTATTCATTTGCTTCCCCCTCCCTCTGTCAAATCAACGGCCTGCTAAACCCAGGGTTTTCAGTTTAATCTTTGGGGGGACCATTCTGTGTGACAGTTGTTTGTGTTTCTCCCTGATGCACAGCCACCTTTCTTGATTTTAATTCCCTGTACCTGTACGCCATGTTGTCACTCGGCCCGCCCTCCATCCCCCCCTCCTCCTTCCCCTGGTCCGTCAGATACTAGTTTCGCGCCTTTTTTCAGACCAGGCGCCATAGCTAGCACTGGGATCATGGAGCCCGCTCAGATCACCGCGGTAATTACGAGCACTATGAACACCACGCGCATTGTCCTGGAGTATATGCAGAGCCAGGACATGCCAAGGCGAAACTCAGACCAGCCGAGGAGGCGATTGCAGCGCGGCGAAGAGAGTGATGAGGAAATTGACATGGACATAGACCTCTCACAAGGCACAGGCCCCAGCAATGTGGAAATCATGGTGTCACTGGGGCAGGTTCATGGCGTGGAACGCCGATTCTGGGCCCGGGAAACAAGCACAGACTGGTGGGACCGCATCGTGCTGCAGGGGTGGGACGATTCCCAGTGGCTGCGAAACTTTCGCATGCGTAAGGGCACTTTCATGGAACTTTGTGACTTGCTTTCCCCTGCCCTGAAACGCCAGAATACCAGGATGAGAGCAGCCCTCACAGTTGAGAAGCGAGTGGCGATAGCCCTGTGGAAGCTTGCAACGCCAGACAGCTACCGGTCAGTCGGGAATCAATTTGGAGTGGGCAAATCTACGGTGGGGGCTGCTGTGATCCAAGTTGCCAGGGCAATGAAAGACCTGGTGATATCAAGGGTAGTGACTCTAGGCAACGTGCAGGCAATAGTGGATGGTTTTGCTGAAATGGGATTCCCAAACTGTGATGGGGCCATAGACGGAACCCATATCCCTATCTTGGCACCGGAGCACCAAGCCACCGACTACATAAACCGCAAGGGGTACTTTTCAATGCTGCTGCAAGCCCTGGTGGATCACAAGGGACGTTTCACCAACATCAACGTGGGATGGCCGGGAAAGGTACATGATGCTCGCGTCTTCAGGAACTCTGGTCTGTTTCGAAAGCTGGAGGAAGGGACTTTCTTCCCGGACCAGAAAATAACCATTGGGGATGTTGAAATGCCTATCGTGATCCTTGGGGACCCAGCCTACCCCTTAATGCCATGGCTCATGAAGCCGTACACAGGCAGCCTGGACAGTAGTCAGGACCTGTTCAACTATAGGCTGAGCAAGTGCCGAATGGTGGTGGAATGTGCATTTGGACGTTTAAAAGCGCGCTGGCGCAGCTTACTGACTCGCTCAGACATCAGCGAAAAGAATATCCCCATTGTTATTGCTGCTTGCTGTGCGCTCCACAATATCTGTGAGAGTAAGGGGGAGACATTTATCGCGGGGTGGGAGGTTGAGGCAACTCGCCTGGCCGCTGATTACGCGCAGCCAGACACCAGGGCGGTTAGAGGAGCACAGCAGGGCGCGGTGCGCATCAGAGAAGCTTTGAAAACGAGTTTTGTGACTGGCCAGGCTACTGTGTGAAACTTCTGTTTGTTTCTCCTTGATGAACCCTCCAACCCTCCACCCCGACCCGGTTCACTCTACTTCCCTGTAAACCAACCACCCCACCCTCCCCTCCCCACTTCGAGCACCGCTTGCAGAGGCAATAAAGTCATTGTTTTTTCACATTCATGCATTCTTTATTAATTCCTCACAGAAGTAGGGGGATAATTGCCAAGTTAGCCTGGGATGGGTGGGGGAGGAGGGATGGAAAAGGACACACTGCATTTTAAAACTTTAAGTCTTATTGAAGGCCAGCCTTCTGATGCTTGGGCGATCATCTGGGGTGGAGTGACTGGGTGGCCGGAGGCCCCCCCACCGTGTTCTTGGGCGTCTGGGTGAGGAGGCTATGGAACTTGGGGAGGAGGGCTGTTGGTTAAACAGGGGCTGTAGCAGCGGTCTCTGCTCCTCCTGCCTTTCCTGCAGCTCAACCATACGCTGGAGCATATCAGTTTGATGCTCCAGCAGACGGAGCATTGACTCTTGCCGTCTGTCTGCAAGCTGACGCCACCTATCATCTTCAGCCCGCCACTTGCTCTTTTCATCCCGCCATTCAGCCCGCCACCTCTCCTCTCGTTCATATTGTGCTTTTCTCATGTCTGACATTGACTGCCTCCACGCATTCTGCTGTGCTCTATCAGCGTGGGAGGACATCTGGAGCTCCGTGAACATATCGTCCCGCATCCTCCATTTTCTCTTTCTAATGTTCACTAGCCTCTGCGAAGGAGAAACATTTGCAGCTGGTGGAGGAGAAGGGAGAGGTGGTTAAAAAAGACACATTTTAGAGAACAATGGGTACACTCTTTCGTTACAAGGTCGCATTTTTCCTCTGCCTGCCGGTTTGGTATGAGAGATCACTCACGCAGTGCCCCTGGCAACATATTTCGGCTTGCAGGCAGCCATGGTAAGCCACAGTCTTTTGGCTTTTTTAACCTTCTTAACATGCGGGAAAGGTTTCAAACAGCAGCGCATTTCCCATATCAAGGATGAATTGGGTTGGCCATTTACAATGGGTTTTCAATGTGAAAGGAGGGGCTGCGGTTTCCGGGTTAACATGCGGCACAAACCCAAGTAAACCACCCCCCCACACACACACCCGATTCTCTGGGATGATCACTTCACCCCTCCCCCCACCGCGTGGTTAACAGCGGGGAACATTTCTGTTCAGAAGAGCAGGAACGGGCACCTCTGAATGTCCCCTTAATAAAATCACCCCATTTCAACCAGGTGACCGTGAATGATATCACTCTCCTGAGGATAACAAAGAGAGATAAGGAATGGATATTGTCTGCAAACACCGGGACCATACGCTGCCATGCTTTGTTATGCAATGATTCCAGACTACGTGCTACTGGCCTGGCGTGGTAAAGTGTCCTACCATGGCGGACGGGATAAGGCAGCCCTCCCCAGAAACCTTTTGCAAAGGCTTTGGGAGTACATGAAGGAGAGCTTTCTGGAGATGTCCCTGGAGGATTTCCGCTCCATCCCCATACACGTTAACAGACTTTTCCAGTAGATGTACTGGCCGCGATTGCCAGGGCAAATTAATCATTAAACACACTTGATTTTAAACCATGTGTAATATTTACAAATATTTACAAAGGTACACTCACCAGAGGTCTCCTGTGTGCCCTGAGGGTCTTGAATGAGTTCGGGGGTTACTGGTTCCAGGTCCAGGGTCACAAACATATCCTGGCTGTTGGGGAAACCGGTTTCTCCGCTTCCTTGCTGCTGTGAGCTACCTACAGTACCTCCATCCTCATCTTCCTCATTCCCCGAACCGTCTTCCCTGTGTCTTTCTCCATTGATGGAGTCATAGCACATGGTTGGGGTAGTGGTGGCTGCACCCCCTAGAATGGCATGCAGCTCCGCGTGGAAGCGGCAAGTTTGCGGCTCTGTCCCGGACCTTCCATTTGCTTCTCTGGCTTTGTGGTAGGCTTGCCGTAGCTCCTTAACTTTCACGCGGCACTGCTGTGTGTCCCTGTTATGGCCCCGGTCCTTCATGGCCTTGGAGACCTTTTCTAATACTTTGCTATTTCTTTTACTGCTACGGAGTTCAGCTAGCACTGATTCATCTCCCCATACGGCGAGCAGATCCCGTACCTCCCGTTCGGTCCATGCTGGAGCTCTTTTGCGATCCTGGGACTCCATCACGGTTACCTGTGCTGATGAGCTCTGCGTGGTCACCTGTGCTCTCCACGCTGGGCAAACAGGAAATGAAATTCAAACGTTCGCGGGTCTTTTCCTGTCTACCTAAGTAGTGCATCTGAGTTGAGAGTGCTGTCCAGAGCGGTCACAATGAAGCACTGTGGGATAGCTCCCGGAGGCCAATAACGTCGAATTCCGTCCACACTACCCCAATTCCGACCCGCAAAGGCCGATTTTATCGCTAATCCCCTTGTCGAAGGTGGTGTAAAGAAACCGGTTTAAAGGGCCCTTTAAGTCGAAAGAAAGGGCTTCGTTGTGTGGACGTGTCCAGGCTTAATTCGATTTAACACTGCTAAAGTCGACCTAAACCCGTAGTGTAGACCAGGCCTCAGAGAAGTAAAATATATAATTTTATCATTAGTCAGCATATATGACTGATACCCAACAAATCTTTTCTGTGTGCATAAAAAAATGCTATGTTTACACTGGCACTTTTCGGAATAGACCCACACGCTGAGGATGAAAAATTGATGCCTCGCAATCTAAAGGAAAAACTGGTTTTCAATTCAACTTCAAGCCAATTTTGACTTGCTGTGGATTTGGCTGAGTAGAAAATGGCAGTTTTAGCATAAACTGGAAATTTTAAGCATCCCAAGATCTACAATCTTCTTATTGATTTTTAGATTGTTTTATACATAGTTAATTTCAAAGTTTTAAAAATTGGAGAGAGATTAGCATGTCTAACAAACTCCAGATTGTGGTCGTGTTTTCTCAGTATTCACACAGCTATTTCTCTTACAGAAATTTAGGGCTCATTATTGTTTCCCACCTTGTTTGTTGATCACAGAATACCTCTCTACTGGGACATGGAAAATGCAGCCCCTGCAATCTCAAAAGCAGAGGGGCTTTGTTTGAACTGGTGGAGGAAAAAAGGATAGTGACTCCTTTATAGGTCGTCCCTTTCCTCAGGAGCTGGGGGCAGAGGGTACAGCCAGTGGTGAGGGAGCATGAGGGAAAACCAGAGGGTCCTGTGCATGTGTGGGAGGAAATATAAACTCTGTCCCTCCAGCCTGAGCCCTCTTTTATGAGTGATATGGAGGATGTCTATCAGCTTTGGTATGTGTATGTAATACAGCAGATGCTTATCACCTTGATATCAGTTTTCAGAGTAGCAGCCGTGTTAGTCTGTATCCGCAAAAAGAACAGGAGTACTTGTGGCACCTTAGAGACTAACAAATTTATTAGAGCATAAGCTTTCGTGGACTACAGCCCACTTCTTCGGATGCATAATGATATCAGTGTATCTGTGTTCCTAGCCTTATTGTAAAGGTAGCTTCTTGACATGTTCCCTTGAGGATACTGATTTTTATCCCATTCAGTACATTTCCTTATTTCAGCAGCTAGCTTAAAAAAAAAAAAATCTAAAAGGATAATGCTTTCTTCATCCATGAATACTTGGCATAACTCTGTGTTTTTGTAAATAATCTATACTACTTTTGTAACTTGCTTCTTTTTTTAGACCATTTCCAGTATTTCCAAGAACTTCTGCTCTAGAGAGCAGGCTTGTTGTTTTCCTTTCGAGCCGGTATCCCTGAATCTTAAGGATGTTGATTTTTCTCTGTGCTTATAGCTAAGTCATCCTGGAAGCAGATAAACTCTCTATTAGAACAGTTCAGGACAAAATGGAAACATTTTCCCACTTCCCTGAGATGCCAGGAAATGTTGACTCTAACTACAAAACTTAGGTCTTGCCCAGGTAGAACTTACCTAGCTTGTACATGTTGTGTATTTAACAGTTGTGACCAGGGCTGGTGCTACCATTTAGGCAAACTAGGCGGTTGCCTAGGGCGCCAAGATTTGTGGGCGCCAAAAAGCGGTGCCCCCAATTTTTTTTTTACATCGTTCCTACGCCCCCTCCCCGAGCGCGCGGTCGCTGCTCCACTTCTCCCGCCTCCCAGGCTTGCAGCGCCAATCAGCTGTTTGGCGCCGCAAGCCTGGAGGGGAGGAGAATTAGAGCTGGGGCGGTGTACTCGGGGAGGAGGCGGAGCAGAGGTGAGCTGGGGTGGGGAGCTGCTCCACGGCTCCCCCGGGGGAGGAGCTGCCGCGGGGGAGGCACCTCAGGGCGGGGGGGGGAGCTGGTGGGGGGGGGGCACCGCAGGGGGGGGGGGGGGGGGGGGGCGGCGGGGGGGCGGGGGGGGGTGCAAGGTGCCAAACTTCCTTGCACTGGCGCTGGTTGTGACTACAGTTTGAGAATGTGGGAAATTCAGTGCCCGTCAAAGTAATTGTGCTAGTCAGTGTCCAGTGAAAAAACCTCTGAAAGTCTGTCCTGGGTTGAATGGTCGTTTTAGTAAATATGTGAACTCTTAGGGTGAAATCCTGGTCCTGTTGACATCCAGGGCAAAATATTAATGGCTAGGTTAAGGTATAAAATTCTGCTGCTTTAGTATTGTCAAAGTTCCAACAACACTGGCAAGGTAGGTATATTCTGCTAAGTGAGTAGAATTTGGCTGTCTGTTTTTAACATACTTTAACCAAAAATGGAAATCATTTAAAGTCTTTTTAAGGTTCCTCACTGTGGCAACTCAAGTGGTCTAACTGCAGTTAGCACAATTCCTAGAACAAATTTTCAGTACTTAGTTTTTCTAATTAAATCTATCATCTCTCTAAAGGTAGGATTCCTAATGGGAGGCTGTAATAGTTTCTGACAATTAGCTTGCTGAATTATAGCAGTCTGTTCTTAAGTAAGTTGCTACTGGCAGTGTTTTGGGGCAGGATCCCAAAGCCTGCAATTAATTTAGAATTATTTTTATATGAAAGACCTGCTACAAAATAATGAGAACATGTTGGGTTTTTTTCCCCCTGAATCCTCTTGCATATATTAAGAGGAAAGTAAAGAAACTAATGAGTGTTGACCCTGGCTTGGAAAACCAGCTGCTAGTTTTATGCATAAAAGTTACTTCCTGCAATATGCTGGGATGTACAACAGAATATTTGAGGGTAGGATGCAGTCAGTTCTTTGGAAGTTCATGTTTCTTTACGGCTGTCCTTGCCCCTACATTATATATTTGTTTTTTCAACAGGTCTGTATTTACTGTGTTGCTGCAATTTTGTGGACAGCAGCCAAATACAATTATCCACCTGATCACAAACTAGTGTTGCCAAGGAAACTAAAGACTCTTCTTCTGGATATGGCAAAAAGAAACTCTGAAGAAAGGCCTTCTATAACTGATGCAATTAAGGTGACTTGATGAAGCAGTTTTATAATATTAGGTGTTCAGTCATAGCTAGAAACCTGTTTAATAATGAATTTGAATATCAAAATATTAATTAATTTTTGGTTATGGCCTGAGAGCTCACTAAATAGTAACCAATCACTTTTCTGGTTTTGTGCTTTAATGGTGCCCTTTAGAGTTAATGGGTGTGTTTTAATCAATGTTGAAGTTATCAACCAGAGAGTTGGAACAAGTTAATAAGACTTCCTGAATTGGATTTAAAAAAATTTGAATACTTTATCTTGACAGTGCTCCTCTATTAAATATCTTAATTGAGTGGAAATTTTGTCTTAATTCAAAATGTTTAATACTTTTAGATATGCAGTAGTTATCTACTTGAACAAAGTATAAACAGCAAAAAGATACTGGCATTTTTGAGTAAATCTGCCTTCAAGGTAAGAGTAATTTTTTTTCAATGTATTACATTTTTTCCAATTATCTCCGTACAATGTGTTCCAGTAAGATTTTTTTTATGCTGGCTGTGTAATTCTTTTGTTCTTTCAATTTTGTAAATTCTTGTAAATGATTAGGTGGTTACTCCTGTGGGGACATCATTAATATAAAAGTATTTGGGTATTGCTGAGAGTGAATATTTTTCATTCCTTGTAGGAATATGAAATAGATATGAAAATTGTATTCTGTTTTTAAAAAGCTTTGCTGATTTCTAATGGCTGCTTGTAGCTATATATTCTAGCAGCTACATTTAAGTTCACTGTATGTGAATAATTGACTTCCAGATTCTCTAAGTCTTCAAAGCAATGTTGTTAAAATCAGTTCTAAATAGAGCACAGCTTGCTGAGAAGTTGGGTATTCTAATTTAAGGCTAGGACACTGGAGGAGTCTAATGTAGAATCCCTAAAACCCAGTTTAGGAGAGAGCAATTTTTTATGCTTTTGTTGTAGCTGTTGCAATGGAGCAATGAGTTTGTGTGAAGAACAAATATTTTGAGCCAGTGAAATGTGTGTCAAACTTCAGCAAGAATTATATAAAGCTAAGAATTCAAGGAAAAGAGAGAATGGTGAATGGGATAGCTCAGTGGTTTGAGCATTGGCCTGCTAAACACAGGGCTGTGAGCTCAGTCCTTGAGGGGGCCACTTAGGGATCTGGGGCAAAATCAGTACTTGGTCCTGCTAGTGAAGGCAGGGGGCTGGATTTGATGACCTTTCGGGGTCCCTTCCAGTTCTATGAGATAGGTATATCTCAAATATAAAGTTTCTCTTCTCTTTTTGGGTGCCTCTCTCTGCAGACTTAAGTTCTCCTCTCTTCCCATGCATACCAGTACAAGAAACATTTGATTTGAGTACTAAAAATATTGGAATTGCAAAATAGTTTTAAAGCACCTAAAAATGGCCTAGGATCTCCATGTCATACATGTTGTAACTGTGCTCACTCTCATGGTAACCCACTTTTAAATAGAGAAATCTGGTTACTATATTCTTATAAATATCTCTGTGAATGAAAACTCACTATTCTAATGATTGTTTTGTTTCAGATATTTACATGGTAAGGATTTGTAAACCTCTTAGTACTTCCTAAAACCACAAAACAAACACATACACCATTCCCTGCAAAATATCTAGTTAGGACCTCAAAATATGGTGATCTACATCAGTCTTCATCTTCAGAATTGTATCTTAGTGAAAGAATAGTAGTTCTCTGTAGTTCTGTGTTTGATTATACAGCTTTAGATCAATTTAACTTACAGCATTATTTTTGCTTTCTATTTAACTCAAATATTCTGAAGTGCCCTCTTAAATATAGATTTTTAACATAAAAAGATAATGAAATGTAATCATTAAAATATTGCTCAAATGAATGTTGTAACAAAAAAGCTTATGTTAAAAATATTAAATAATATATTTGCTATTTGCATATAAATATACCAATTAACAGATTGCAATTTTCAGTCATCCCATAGCTATTATCAGGAGTGCTAGCATTTTGTACCTAATAATTTTTCTCTGCAAGACTTGACATAGCTCTAAAGCTGCTTCTTATTACTGCAAAGAACTGTAATGTAACAAAATTGCTTAACCATTGCTAAAGATCCTACCCACTTTAAGATATCTGCAGCCTTCCAAGTCATGCAGGATATGGAAGACTGTAAACCTGCCCCTGTATTCTCCTTCGGTGATCCAACAAGGGCATCCATACTCAGCCTTCTAGCTCCCCAGCTGTCACTTCTTGGGCAGAGACATGCATCTTTCTCCCTCCTGACCAGGATATTTCCACGCTCCACAGTTCCTGCCTAAACTGCGAATTCCCCAGTAGAGCCAACTGCCTCTGCAGGCCTGCTCTGTTTTTCTCCTCAGAGGCTATAAAACAGCTTAATTACCCACATTATGTTTCCATACAGTTCTTTCCAATCAAGTACATTTATTCTTAGAGTACAATCATTACAAAGAAAACATATTAAGAAACAATAAAAGAACCTATACGAATGCTAATAAGTTTATCAGAGATTACCCCCACCATCACCACAAGGGTTCTGGTCAGTGTCAGTCCTTCCAATCCTTCGGTAAGGACTGGGGTCTCCCCTGTGAAGGAAGAGCCTGTCTGTTTGCTGGATAAGAATGAAGGCCCTGAATCAGATCAAACTCAGATTATTTATCCAAGAGTCCTTTCTTTGTCTTCTGGTCTCTAGAGAATCCAATTTGAACCAGTATATGCAAGTCTGTCCAGGTGATGGTGCCTCTCTGGGAGGTATTACAACCTGAGTGAATTTGCCTAATCACTCCCCACTGTTCTAGTTCCTGGAGGGCTGTGGTCCTTCCCCTCCTCCCTTCCCCCCCAGAATTACATACAGTTCCTGGCCTACAGTGATACATTTAGTACAGTACACATTAACTAGGATATTGTAGCAAATTTCCATATCTGTTGTACTGTACCATGCAATAGCCCTGGCCACCAGGCAATTTTTTAAGACAAAGCAGAATCTGTCCCATTGTTTCTGGCTAGCACTGAGCATGTATGTGCCCGATACACTTATCTTGTGTGCAAATTAAAGAAAAATCATTTTAAACCTAAGCCCCATCTAATAGAATACTCCAATAACCTAATCTTTGTAGCAGTGGTGTCTCAGGCAATGCCTGGCTTCCATGGCCCAGAAAAGTAAAGACTTAGAATATCCTAAAATTCCTAAATCCTAATAGCCTGCCTCCACAAGCTACTGCCATCATTGCCCAGAAATTCAAAGGGCTGTTGACTTTTCAGACTTTCCTTCTTTATTTCACTTATACTCATCCTTTCAGGGAACAGAAAACAATACTAACATGACTGTCACAGGGCATGAGTATGGAATACTGACAATCAATAGAGTTTTCAAACAATCCGTAGTCTTGAATTTGTTTAGATAAAGTGCTCAGTTTGTATGAGCTTGGTACAAATAGTTTTACCAATCACAGGAGTTCTGCAGCCCCTCCACCTTTACCCCTCAACCCCCACACAGTTGGGTCCTCCTTTGGAGATTACAGGTATGCAGAGCAATGAAACACTGTATTAAAGATAATTTTAGTAATAACTTGCTGAGGACTGTTGAAGTAAAGTACTTGCATGATTTGTTCAAACTATGGAACTCACTTTTTACTCTTAGGCTTTCAATGAAGAAATAAACTATTCTCAAGATAATGTTCCTTTGGAGTTTAAAAATAAAAGAAACAAAATGGATGCTTCAGAGTCTAGTGTAGGTAAGTAATCCAGTTGTTACGTGGTTATTCCTTTGTTCCAGTGTCAGAATTTGTTATCGCATGAGACTTGCCAAGTAAAGTGCAACACAACTGTGGAAAAAATATCATAATCTTTTATTTAAACAGATTATTTACTTTGTCTTTGTATTTTCTGGGTATTGCTTACCTTTGACCTAATCCTGTTTGTCTTTCCAGGATTTGTGCCTATTACTAGTGAAAGTAAGCTGATAGCAGTTAAAGGACCAGTGCCTTGTCAGACTTCTTTAAATAATGAGACATGTACATTGCCTGTTGCATTCACCTCTTCTGCAACTCACTTTAAGCCTATTATACTGCAGCAAAACACAGAGCTAACAAAGTATGTATGTCCTAATACAGCATAAGTTAAAATTGAAACTTCACACTTAAATTTAACATAGGCATCCATACAAAATGCTTTGCTTTTTTTCAGAGGGACACATGCATCCACTCCTGGGCAACTTGATAGATATGTACAAAAAGAAATGCATATGGATGGTAACAACAAATCAGAATTTGTAGATGATATTGAAAACCATGCTGCTGAAGAAGTTGTAGCTGCACCTGAGATACCCAAGCATGATTTAGACATACAAAACCATTCATCCCAAATACCTTCAAATGAGCAAAATCCAAGCAATATAGTTGCATCCACAATTGAATTGCCATCGCCATCTGATTCCTTATGCAATTTACAAGAAAAGAACACTTTATCTGCAATTTCTTCAAGCTCCTCCGCTTGTTCTACACCACAGAGGCCGCCTCTTATAAATAACTCCCTTCTCAAACAGGACCCAGAGACAAGAGTGTTAACACTTGTACCAATACAGCTAGCTGTATCAGAGCAAATACCAAATAAACCTCTTGAGTCAAAAATTGCTTATGATTGCTATAATCATTTGCCTGTACTCCTTTCAAGTACAATAGCAAATTATAACACTGATATAAATTTACAAAATAATTCCTTCCTTGGCCAACTACAGAATTATGAGCCCACTATGGTACAGACCAGACATGATCAAATGAAAGCCAAAATCTTTAATTTATCATTGCCTTCAACTAATCAAATTATTCAGACCAGCTATCTAGAAAACAAAGAATGTAATACTGAAGTAGGCAGTAGTTCACCTTTACCAGGACCCACATCGCATTCATCAGTGAATCAAAATGCATCTTCTCCCTTCAGTGTAGAAATTTTATCCCAGCAGCATGAGACAAATGACACTTTATTACAGAAAGCAGTGCATCTTATACAAGAAGAGTTTGCATTTGATGGCTATCTGGAGTATGGAGTTGAAGTTCTTGCTATGGGTATGTATACATTTATCTTTATATATAAATATATTATTACATACAAAAAACAATCCTAAATAATCATATTTTATTTTTTTAACAAGGTAACTATATTTTCACCTTAAAGGATCTTAAGTTTGACACTTTCTGTGATGCAGTCTCTGAGAAGTTTTGTGACCTTTATTGGGATGGAAAATTACTGGAGAATCTTTACAAGGTACTAAGTGGGAAAACGACTCCACAAATAGGGTAAGTGTATATTTCCATTCCTCATGCGTGAGGTCTCCTTTAGTGCTTTTTCTGCGTCCAAAGTGCACCAGCTTGCCTCATAGTCTATAGCTAAAAGTGGGAAAGAATACATCCTCTGTCCATTTGTACTTTTACTTGCTCCTTTCCCTTTGCATTATATAATCTTCTCCCGTTTTATAAAACTCTTCATGGCTCTCCCCACATCAGACACATCAATCATCTGTCTGAACAGGGGGAGCTCTTAACTTCCCTTCCAGCTTTACATTTTTATGACTCTGTAAATGCTCTGATGCATAGTGGTAGACTTAAGCAAATCCTTGAAGTTAAGCATGTGCTTAAGTGTTTTGCTGAAATGTTTCTAACTTAAACTCTCCTTCATCTCTGCTCTTACATAGCTGCAGAATTTCTCTATAATGCATTGTCACCTAAATACTTTTCCCTGTTTGCATAAATTGACTTGAATTAGGGTTACCATATTTCAACAATCAAAAAAGAAGATGGGAGGAGCCCCGCCCCTGTCCTGCCCTAGCCCCGCCCCTGCCCCTTCCACTCCCTCCCACTTCCCGCCCCCTCAGAATCCCCAACCCTCCCCCCACTCCTTGTCCCCTGACTACCCCCTCCTGAGACCCCTGCCCCTAACTGCCCCCCAGGACTCCACCCCCTACCTAAGCCTCCCTGCTCATTGTCCCCTGACTGCCCCCTCCTGAGACCTTCCCCACATCCTAACTGGCCCCCTAGGACCCTACCCCCCTACCTGTCCCCTGACTGCCCCAACCCTTATCCACACCCCCACTCCCTGACAGCCCCCCCCCCAGAACTCCTGACCCATCTAAACCCCTCTGCTCCCTGTCCCCTGACTGCCCCCTCCTGGGACCCCTGCTCCTAACTGCCCTCCAGAACCCCACCCCCTACCTAAGCCTCCCTGTGCCTTGTCCCCTAACTGCCCCCTCCTGAGACCCCCCCTACCTGTACTCTGACTGCCCAAAACCTTACACCCCCAACCCCCAGACGCCCCCCCCCCNCCAACCCCCAGACAGCCCCCCCGAACTCCTGACCCATCCAACACTCCCCCTGCTCCCTGTCTCTTGACTACCCCCTCCAGAACCTTCCTGCCGCTTCTCTGACCCCCTGGCCCCCTTACCGTGCCGCTCAGAACAGAGTGCTGCAGAGCTGCGCGCTCGGCAGCAGGGGGAGGGGAGCAGGGTCGGAGCTCCAGACTGCCGGAGGCCCGAGGCAAACGGCCGGCCGGCGATCTGCGAATGCAGGGACGGAGAGGAGGGAGGGAGAGAGAGGAGGGGAGTGGTCTCAAGTTGCAGGGGAGAAGAGGGGGAAGTGGAGGAGGGGCTCTGGCTGCCGGAGCCCCGTGCGAGTGGCAGGATCCGGCCGGCTGCCCTGTAAGCCGCGCACGCTCTGCATGGGGGGGGAAATCCGGATATTTACAAATTCCCCCCGGAGGCTATTTTTAACTCAAAAAAGCCGGACATGTCCGGCAGAATCCGGACGAATGGTAACCCTAACTTGAATGGCCTGTGGAGTACTCAGTGTTTCTGTTTGAAAGATGCTGTACAGTCAAAATTCAATTATATTGTTCCTACAGTGCAACTTGTGCATTTTAGTTTAGTTGTGCACATTTTAATGTGCAAGCTCAAACTTTCATTAAGTACAGGGGGAAAAATTGCCTGGCTTCTCCTTCTTGTTTTAGGCACAAGAAATCAATGCAACATGGTTTAGGTTCCTCTGCACAACCTTCTGTAGTTTACAGGAGACTGTAAACTGAGAAAACACAATATTGATATATTTCATGTAGTATTTCATCGCTGATATTATCTGTCTTAAACAATTAAACCATTCGTGTTTGTTGCAGCTTGTAAAAGAGACATGTTTGTTTAAAAAAAAAATCTATATTGAGGATCACTGCAGGCAGCATTTAATGCATTCACATCAATAATGTTTTTCCCTTGTGGTAGGGTTTTGGGTTTTTTGTGTTCCATGCCTATGGATTGGACATTTGATCAGGAAGTTTACATACCTTTATAGCTGGACTCTAGAACCTTGCATCCTTGAAAGACTTTAGTTCTGAAAGGCCTTGGCTCAGAGAGAGAGAGGATTTGAAGGCATCCAGAGTTGGGGTCTATAAGACATGTGGGTCTGATTGTCTGCTTGGGCTAGGATTTTCAAAGGCATCTAAGGTAGCTATGCACCCAGAAACTATTGAAAATCAGTAGGAATTGCATTCCAAATTCCCATGGTGCTTTGAAAATCCCAGCCTTGAATGTTGTGGAGGCAGCATACTGATCCATTGTGAGTGGATTCTTGAGGTATCTGAATCAGTCGTCCTCAGCATGAAGTGATGAGTGATGTGTAAGGCTTTGAAAGAGGAAGGAAAACAGAACAAGCATCATCCCCTTCACCCAATAGAAAAAGATAAACTCAAATTTTGGATCTCAGTGAAGAACTGTCTACAACCTCTTCCTAAGATACTGCATTTCCAATAAAAGACCTTCAGCTGCAGAGCATGGCAATTCCGAATTAATGGTTTAGGCACTCCTGTGAGTAGTGATACCTTTTCCAATACATTTTAGCAGATTTCATAATTGAAATGTATGGTAAGATCCTCCCTTGTGGATAGGGTGATATGTCCTAGCTTACTGGAATTTTTCCTATTTCGTATAACCATTCTGATATCCTAGTTTTCAATATATTCCTCAGATGATCTCATTTCTGTGCCTCCTATAACTGCTAGGCAGCTGGTCCAACCATTCATTGGCCATGCCTTAGCAGTTCAACAGGTAGCAAAATAGAAATTCTCTCCTAGCTGAATTGCTGAAAGGCATGCAGATGATCCCACCAATGTATTAAGTTGCTGTAGAAGACAAACTGGAGCGGGGAAGAGAGTGGGGAGGCAGATGAATAGAGGAAGGCAGGAGGGCAGATAAAAGTGGGCCTGCCAAGTCTGTCTTTCAAACCTTGTTGGGCAAGACAGAAAGGTGCAGTTTGGAAAAGGAGAGTGAGTACTAGTGGTACAGTGAGAAAAAGAAACAGTAAGCAAAAGAATAACCCTGATAGAGTATAAAGAATACGCATAGAAGAAAGAAGAAAAATATAGTAAGAACTGAAGGGGTGTGTGTTGGAGGTTAAAATGAATAAAAACAGCCACACCTACAGGGTATAAGGTAGAAAATACACTGGAGGATGGGAAGCAGAATGTGTGGTTTGTTTTTTGTTTAGTTTTAACAATACCATGTTTAATTCATCTCAGAATCATGGTTATCCTAAATAGGAATGGCTTGGAGTCAGACTGCTGCCCAAAGCATGACACTATGATGCTGATTGAATCCTGCGTGGAGGACTGCATTGAGACAGTTTGCCATTTAGTGTAGTACTTTGTTTAAACACAATCTGATGATCTTGGGATTCTGTTAACCATTGTGCAGCACAGTTGGTACTAAGATAATTACTGCACCTTACCCAATGTATTTTAATGTCCGTAAAGCCTTTGAAGATTTTCTTTATAAAATAAAACCTAAAAAATACATAGATATATATCATGCAGTAGATAAATGTGACAAAGTTCTGGCACACACAATGGTTTGATCTGTAAGATCTCATTTTTATTTTTAAGCTTTTCCTGCCATCAATATTTAAGAATATGAAATGTTAATTGTTCCTTGTCCCATTTTATTTTCAGAGTAACTGAAACAGATGGATCAAAAGGTGGCAGCATGTTCCACAGTTTGAAGACATCTGACAGTTTTTTGGTCAGCAGCAAACTGACAAAGGGTGAGAGAAGAACTTATGTTATTAGGTGTTTGTGTGAGTTGGGACCCCACCAAGGGCGACAGCCTGTAGGGATTGGTGTTTATAGAGTGCCTGCAGGACAACACTTGCCTCTGAACTTGTGACAAAGCAAACTACAAAGTATCTGAAAATGTGTTACTATATGGTGACACCCTGCAAGGCTCTTGTCTACAATATCTAGCCTACATCACACCAAATGTCATTTAGCAGGTTACCAAATTTAATTTCATTACTTACTGAAGCATGTTATGAATGTTGAAAAACTCTTGAAGTCCCAATTACTATACGTGCTTATATGCTTGTTTTTTTAATAGGTGTTCTAGTGGTGTGCTTTGATGGGGGAGAGAATCTGTTACTATGAATTAGAACAGTTTCACTGAATCAGTTCAACTGTGTGTCAAGTTTAGTTCCAGGGAGAGCTGAGAGCCTTAGTAAATGCTTGTAATTCCTTACGGGCTAGTGCAGCCATTGAGGGTTAACTGATAGGTGAACTAACGCTGATTCTTCTCTAAAGTCTCTGATCCTGTTATTGCCTTGTCTGCTCAGCATGGCCTATCAAAATTAAACGTGTTGTACTGAATAGTAAAATAAGTGGCCTAGCAAGGAACCTTTCAGTTTAAAAACACAAAACAAAAAAAACAACCTTTTTACAAGAAATGTAGGGTTTTTTTGTGCATAATTTATAACCAGCACTACCTAATATGTCAGACTTAAAATGACCATTTTTTACACTTTGGGTAAAGGGCCACATTGATGAAAATACCAGTTAGAAAGCAAATGTGTAAATTAGAGAGGAGCTACAGATGTTGATGATTACATACACTGTGTGTGTATCACATGCCTTCTTCTGTGGTCTGACCCACAGAGGGTCCATGGACTATGGAGCACCATTTAAAGTATGTTTGGGGGCATAGATTTGCCCCACACCTGACCATCCTCTTCCCCTTCTCAGGTGTCCCCATCAGGAGCCTGACCCCAGTCCCCAATTCCATGAGTTCCTATACCCAGTGGCTCCAGATTTAAGTTCGTGGCATTGTGACTTGGCACCCAGGACCACAATGGCAGGTCTGAGTGGCACTGCGACACCCCTTCCCCCCACCATGACAGAGGGGCGGGTGTGCTAAATTTGAGTCAGTGGTGTTGTGACCTGGCATATGGGGTTGCAGCGCCACTCAGGATTGGCCCAGCCAAAATATGGTCAAGCTGTGACCTGGGTGCACCAGAGCCTATGGGTCTATTACTAATGTCAGCTAAGAGAGGTGTCCTCAACTCAGGTGGTTATGGAACTGTTTTCTGGAGTCAGACATCCATTTCTGCAGGTCAGGTGACTGTCTTCAGCACATGGATTCACTGAATTGACTTTTGAGAGAATGTTGGCCTGCTGCAGAAGCCAGAACCTCACTCCCACAAACTCCATTTTTCATGGTCTCAAGTTGGGAAACCTCCCAGATTTCAGTACTCCTAAATGTCTGTTCTTCCAAACACGGTGTGCAACTGCACACTGGGATTGCAAAGCACCCACAAACTAATCCATTTCCAAATTGTAGTGATTTTCCTGCTTGGCCAAAGGTTGGTTGGGTATGATTAACAGAGTGTTTTAAACTCTGCTGTCAGTCATCTTTAATGACAAGGATTAAAGTATAAGTTCACACTTGCATGGTGTCATAAACACGTTAACATTCATTCTGAGCCAGTATGAAAGATGTACGCTGGGCCAGGTTTTCATACAGTGCCATTTGGCTCTAAAGCTGGCATATCTGGGCTTTGAAGGATTATTCGGGCATATGTGGGCCCAGGAGACCCTCTGGTGGGCATAATGTTGACATAAAGGCTCTTATCCCACGTCTCTTCTATGCTGCCCTGTAGTAGGGAAGAGGAGTGTGACCAATCATTGACTGTCATTTCAGTCTCTTGGGGCTGTTAACAGCTGTTGTAAGATAGAAAAGGTCCAACACAGTTTAGGGGATTGGTCCTGTGTCCAACATCAGTAAGACCAGCTGAGTGCTAAAGTAAGTTTGCTGCCCCAAAATCCCCTTTGTCAACTTGCTCTGTGTGCAGTTTGGCTCTAGCTGAGAACTTGGCCTGCTATGTATGGCCTCTGTGTCCTTTGTAAAGAGCTTTGAGACGTGTAGATTAAAAAGCATTATATAAAAGCTAAGCACTTATTTACTAATGGGTGCATATGTTTATGACCCACATTTATTTTTGTGTGCAGCCTCTATCCCAGCCTATGTATTTTAGAGCTGCTGTACATGTTCAGCGTGCATCTTTATTGCATTTTACAGAAACTCTTGAAGTGTGGTTTAATAGTTTGACAATATTTTTGACCTTGGGCATTTAAAAGTGTAGTTACATAATGTTAGTCTTATGCCCTTTAAACTTACGGGTCACCTGTTTTTTGTCACTCTATTTGCCAGCAAAGTGCTAGTACCCTTGGATTACTAAGATATCTGGTCGTGGTTGCCATGACAACTGACAGTGCCACAGTTACAGGGCATAGGTGGCTTGACAACTGCTTTTCATATGCCTGGCATTTAAATCTAAAAAAATAAACCGAAATTTAGATATGCTCCTATGTATGACTGTTTGTTTCTTTGTTCTCTTTAAAAGGGAAAGAGAGACAGGTGGCCTCTGACACCAAGGCAATGCCCACTACAGATGTATCATTGGCTGAAATGGACTTGGATGAGCTTCCACTAGATAATTTTGAAAAAGAATTGAGGCTGCAGAAGGTTATATTAAGAACAGAAAAGGGTGGAAGTTGTTTACAAAGTAATGATTGTCTCAGTCCTGACTTCGTAGAAGAGAATAGAGAACAAGAAGAGGAAACTTCTGAAAATAATTACCCTGTCTCCCCCAGCTCAACGGACTTTCAAAGTTGTAGTCCTGGTTGGAGCAGTGCATTCTACGGGGGTGAATGCTTTAGTTCAGACGTTTACAATTATATGAAAAAACTTGGAAAGCAGGAAGTAAATGAGTCACAAAATATAGATTTGAAAAGAGTGGTAAGTACTTTGATTTATGAAAATTCAAGATGTATTGTAATGCTTATTGATAAAGATGGGATATTTAACAATAAAAACCAGGAGGTGATGGTCCTCTTTTTCCTCAATGTTAAATTAACATACAATTCTTTATCCTGCTTACAGCAGGTCTGAATTGGGCCTAAGTGTCTTGAGTCATTAATGTCCAATCATTGGTAGACCCTGGATCTCCGTTTGGTTATACAAGAATCTATTGTTCTCTTTGAAACAAGGAAAAATAAATTGTAAAGGTTTATAGGTCTCAGGTATAAGTTGTAGTATAGTGTGGCTCTCCACCCTTGCCATATGATTTTATGAACACAATGAAATTGCATCGGCCCATTGAAGTCTTTGCCTCTTGTTGATTCTTAAATCGTAATCCAAAAGGCTGCATTATTATATAAATGGTATACTAGCTTGGTCGTTTAAAGGGAGTTGTACCGGAGGGAGGGGAGGACGATGTACATACATAAATTAATGCCACGCTGAAAGCTCTGACCCTCAAAGCAGGGATGCCTTTAATATGGAATGGGTTACGGGGTCTTTGTGTTAACACAGGCTTCCCTAAATGGCTTGCGACCTAGTTTTACGAGTAGCATCCCTGACACCTAGGGATTCAGGGCTTGTCTTCACTGAAAAGTTAACTCAAGTTTTAACTTGAGTTTTTGTCCTTAACCCAAGTTACTTCCATATCAAAGGATATTTATTCAAGTGTCATGGTGCTTTTAACTCGAGTTGGCTGGCCCCTCTGAGGTATAGGATAACCCTCGAGTTAACATAACTTATCACCTGCTGACACAACCATTCTGTAGTCTGGATGCAAACTAACTCTGCTTGAATCCTGTTGCTCCTTCATTGCTTTCCCATGATGCCTTCCTGTGCCAATCCTGCTGCTCCTTCATTGCTTTCCCATGATGCCTTCCTGTGCCCAGAAAGGACCAGACTAGCTCTCCTACACACAATTCACTTGGAAAGAATTCACAGAGAAACTTTGCTTATTGCAGCACAAAACCATGGGTTATGCCCCCAGAAGTCTTGCGACACACAGGCGTGATTGAGATACCATTGTGGATAGAGCAGCTTGAGTGTTATTTTGCTGTGTGGCCGCTCTCGCTTGAGAGGAGTAATTCAAATATAGACAATTGTAGTAAACTCATCAGTGAAGACATACTCTGTGGTCTGAAAATGGGTCTACCTGTCTAGAAAGTGCTATTAATCTTACTGTCTGATTTATCTGTGTTCTGTCCACCGTGAACAATCTATTGGGTCTGTCAATATATTTCTAAATAAATATAATGAAATGCAACTAAGTAATCAGAAATAACAGATGTAGACCCTTTTGCTTCCAAGTAATTAGTTGAAATACCACTTGATCCACTCTCATTGATGGTTTGGTGTATGTGAAACAAATAATAATCTCATTCCAGTTCATTGCAATTGACACCTTTGTTTGCAGTCTCGGCAGGAGGGTTAAGGATTGGATGAGTATGCAGGTTCAGTTGTCCTCCTTACCCCTCATGTCAAGGTGCAGGTACATTAGTGAAGCAGCATGAGAAACTTGACCTATGATTGTTGTGTGTCGAAAAAGAGAACAGACTTCTTCAAGGCTGTCAATCTAGCAATTTGGGCATATAATTCTATAGGGGCATAGAATTATATATGGTCAGTTAAATACTGCTTGGGCATATCAGGTACAAAAAGAAGAAAAGGATTACATAATCTCCATTGCTCAAAGGACTACTTCCTGACTGTAAAACTGTAAGGAATTTTCTTGAGTATCTCCAGTGATTATTTTTTTTCCCCACCCCTACCCTACTCCGACATCCACTTTTTTTTTTTTTCTGGGATTTTATAGATTATTAAGTGATTTAGTTTGATCCAAAAAGATATGATCTCTGCTCTTCGGAGGTGGTTTTATTATTAATAAAAAAATATTTTTATTATTTTTATTATTATTATTATTGTATATAACTTGCTGGAGTACAATATAAATGAAGCAAGATTTAAAGTAATTTTGAGTGTGTCCCTTTTGATTTTACTTGGAAAATTAGTGTATGTTGCTGCTGTTTGCACTACCTGCATAACTGGTAGACTTACACAAACACCTTCTAACTTGCATTTTCCTTATAATGTATGTGGTAACATTTATCATGAGTTAGAAAAGAATATGAGAGGAAGAAGTTAGTTTTGTGGGGAATCCTTACAGAGAGTGATACTTTGGTGTCTAAGACATTCTTTTTTTAACTCTGTTATACTCCATGTATCTTGTTAAAAGTATAACAAACATCATGTACCGAGTGTAGGTACAGTTTAAAGTTGAGCAAATGCTTCGGAAATGCACATGCTGATCTCACTGAGGATCTGTGCATTATATTGGTACTTATATCAATTTTAAGTGGCTTCAAAAGTCTTTGTGGACAGAAATGAGCCTGATTGTGATCTTGCTCTGTTGACTCAGTGGAGTTGCATGGCTGTCCAGCTGGTACAAATGAGATATGCATTGGGAACTATTATATGCTTGGGCCATGTCTACACTACCAACTTTGCTTGACGGAAGTTACATTGGCATAAAGTTTGTATATTGCTTGTGCACATGCATGCTCAGTGGCTTGCATCGGCACTTTGTGTACTCACCACGTGTGCTTGTATCAATCCAAAGTGCAGTGTCCCATGGGTAGGTATCTCTGTGCCAGGCGCCACCCTCTGTCACAATGAGTTTGGGGGGAGTTTTACAATGTGTACAGGGTAGAAATGAGCTGCGCAGGGAACTCTGGGAGCTGAGTGTCAAGTTCCCATCAAGCAACTTTCTCTATCCCATAATGCCATCCCTATCCCATAATTTTCTCACCTTTTTAAAAATCCCCCAAACCACATGGCTTTTCTACACTAACTTTGTAGTGTAGACTAGATCTAAATGTATAAGCAGGGGTAAGATAATGAATTACAGATAATAGAAACACTCAGTATGTTACAATGAAAGTCCTGTATAATATCTAAAGTCAATTTGTAAATAATTTAAAAAAAAATTAACTCAATGTGGACTTTTCCAAATAAGGAATAATGTAACTTGATGTGTTGTGATAGATACGGGGTCAAATTGAGTTCTAGTGTACGTTCTATTCATTTCTTGTACAATATAAATACCCTTTGAATGCACTGCAAAAGAAAAATCCATTTTCTAAGTAATGCATATATAGTTTAAGACCATACATCCTGCCAGGTAATATTTATGTACAGAAGATCTCGAATATGTTTTTAAAAGTATAGAATCTTAAGTTAATTATTAAAAAGACTCCATTTGAATCTTTGCTGTCTTGCTATTTTTTCTATTTTTTAAATGTTCTGTTATTAATACACAACAGGATATTGGATTAAAGCCTTGAGCAGCTTTCAGTCTAGTGCCTTTTTTCCCCTTAATGCCATGCTGTAGTGTGCCAGCAGAATGATTGATTGTTGCTGTTGCATTGACTTTCTGTAAAGCCTGGCGTCTTCCAAAGGTTGCAAAATAAGGACCTAAAAAGTTGGCTCTAAATATAAAATTATTAATTTCAATCTTTAAAATTTGCTACAGTATAGAGAAGGCTCTTTCCTAAAATGCTGACTTTCCATGTACGCCGTGAGAAACATCAATGTCAGAAAATTAACCATTAGAGTCCTTGTAGATAAAGTTTCTGAAACTGCTACAGAGTTTGTTTTATATATGTAAAATATTAAATTAGACTTCCTCTGTTTCTTTTTACATTTTTGTGAGTTATATCAGTACTCTGGAGTGTGTGATACTTAGCCCTGAATCAGTCAATTGCAAATGTGTAAAGCTATCCAACACTTGCATCTCCCATCCTTTACCTTTTATTAACAGACAGGAGAAAGATAATGTAACAAAAGCAATTGTGTAACAATATAGCATAATTTTAATTTCAGTATCAGCTACTGACAAAGGAGCCAATCTTCCCTATTGTAGTCAGTGTGGATTTTGCTGTTGACTTAAAATCCAGAGGTTTGTGCCCTGCTTCTTAACAGTCTGCCCTATTAGGAGCAGGATTGGGGTTAAATTCTTCATTTTAATGTTATCTACAGTACCATTTTATTTCAACACAGCAAAAAACTTTATTTGTATCATCTGAAAATTTTAGGCCCAGATCCTTTGGTTTAAACATTGGTGTAAATTACACATGGAGGACATGTTGTTTAGGCAATAGGTGTAAGTGGGGGAAACATAGTGCAATTTGGCATTAAGCATGTGTGCAAAATGGGTGTAACTTACTAGTGATGAGCTAAAATGCTGGAAGTGTGGTGTTCCCTCCCCACCCCCTGTGGAGGCTTGCTCCATGTCCTGAACATTCCTATGTGACCCCCCCCCCCCAAGGGGCACGCCTCACAGTTTGAGAACCATTGTGTTACCATGAGTTAACTATTTATGCTAAATAATCTGTTCTACCTTGTATTGTGCTGTGACACTTTGAATCCCTTTCCTAGACCCGAAGAAGAGCTCTGTGTAGCTTGAAGGCTTGTCTCTTTCATCAACAGAAGTTGGTCTGCTGAAGTAAAAGACATTACTTCGCCCACCTTGTCTCTCTAGAAATCTAAATACTAAGATGAGTGAACTTGTGTGCCTAGTATTAAATGAGGATATTGATATAATAGGCATCACAGAAACTTTGTGGAAGGTTGATGATGGGACACGGTAATACCAGGATACAAAATATATGGGAATGACAGAGTAGGTCATGCTGGTCAGGGAGTGGCACTATATGTGAAAGAAAACCTAGAGTGAAATATAGGAAAAATCTTAAATGAATCAAACTGTACCATAGGGTCTCCATGGATAGAAATTTGATGCTTGAATAATAAGAGCATAGCAGTAGAATATACAACTGACTAGTTGACCAGGATGGTGATTGTGAAATTCTCAAGGAGATTAGAGAGGCTACAAAAATAGAAAACCCAGTGATAATGGGGGATTTCAACTGTTCCCCTATTGACTGGGTATGTGTCCCCTCAGGATGGGATTCAGAGAGCAAATTTCTAGACACTATTAATTACTGCTTCTTGGAGCAGCTAGTTCTGGAACCCACAAGGGGAGAGGCAATTCTTGATTTACTCCTAAATGGAGCACAGGATCTGGTCCAAAAGGTGTGAGTATGGCTGAACCACTCAGTAACAGCAAACCTAATGTAATTAAATTTAACATCCCGGTGGGGGGAAATACCAAAGAAACCCACCACAGTAGCACTTAAATTGAAAAGGAGAACTACACAAAAGTGAAGACACTAGTTAAATGGAAACTAAAAGGAACAATGTCAAGAGTGAAATGTCTGCAAGTTGCATGGAAACTGTTTTAAAAACACCATAATATTTGCTCGAAATAAATCTGGCGGTGAGGGCTCTGCCTAAAGAGTCCTAGAAGCCATTTGAATCTCTCCTTCACCCCTGTTTTAAAGATACGGCTGATTAGACTCAAATCAAAGATTGAGAGTCTTTGTTCTGTTAAGTAATCACTAGAGCTGAAATCACTGATAACCAAGTCTAGCTGCTGTATGTGGGACAATGCTGCAGTGAAAGACTGTTTAGCCTGCAGTGAGGTTACCCACTACCTACTGATATCACTGAGGCCTGGTCTACACTACGAGTTTAGTCTGAATTTAGCAGCGTTAAATCGAATTAACCCTGCACCCGTCCACACAACGAAGCCATTTACTTCAACATAAAGGGCTCTTAAAATCGATTTCTGTACTTCTCCCCGACGAGGGGAGTAGCGCCAAAATCAACGTTGCCAGTTCGAATTAGGGTTAGTTTGGACGAAATTCGATGGTATTGGCCTCCGGGAACTATCCCACAGTGCACCATTGTGACCGCTCTGGACAGCAATCTGAACTCGGATGCACTGGCCAGGCAGACAGGAAAAGCCCCACGAACTTTTGAATTTCATTTCCTGTTTGCCCAGCATGGAGAGCACAGGTGACCATGCAGTCTGAGAATCGAAAAAGAGCACCAGCATGGACCGTACGGGAGGTACTGGATCTGATCGCTATATGGGGAGAGGATTCAGTGCTAGCAGAACTACATTCCAAAAGACGAAATGCCAAAACATTTGAAAAAATCTCCAAGGGCATGATGGAGAGAGGCCACAATAGGGACTCACTACAGTGCCGCATGAAAGTTAAGGAGCTCAGACAAGCCTAACAGAAAACCAGATAAGCAAACGGAAGGTCCGGGACAGAGCCGCAGACGTGCCGCTTCTACGCTGAGCTGCATGCAATTCTAGGGGGTGGGCTGCCACCACTACCCCACCTCTGACCGTGGATTCTGAGGAGAGGGTAATCTCAGCCATGCCTGAGGATTCTGCGGACGGGAAAGAGGAGGAGGAGAAGGATGAGCTTGCGGTGAGCACACAACACTCCGTTCTCCCCAACAGCCAGGACCTTTTTCTCAGCCTGACTGAAGTACCCTCCCAAGGTGTTATCCCAGACCATGAAGCCATGGAAGGGACCTCTGGTGAGTGTACCTTTTGTAAATATAAAACATGGTTTAAAAGCAAGCGTTTTTTAATGATTAATTTGCCTTGAGGACTTGGGATGCATTCGCAGCCAGTACAGCTACTGGAAAAGTTTGTTAACCTGTCTAGGGATGGAGCGGAAATCCTCCAGGGACATCTCCATGAAGCTCTCCTGGAGGTATTCCAAAAGCCTTTGCAGAAGGTTTCTGGGCAGTGCAGCCTTATTCCGTCCTCCATGGTAGGACTCTTGACCATGCCATGCTAGTAGCAAGTAATCTGGTATCATTGCATGACAAAGCCTGGCAGCATATGGTCCCGGTGTTTGCTGGCATTCAAGCAACATCCGTTCTTTATCTCACTGTGTTATCCTCAGGAGAGTGATACCGTTCATGGTAACCTGGTTGAAATATGGGAATTTAATGAAGGGGACAGAAGTGGCCGTTCCTACTGGGCTGTTTGCCTGTGGCTGAAAAGAAATCCTTCCCTGCAGTTAGCCAAGCGGCGGGGAGGGGGGAGAGGAAGCGATCATCACACAGAATTGGAGGGGGGGGTTAGTTTGCTTTCTGCAGGGATCTTCCCTGATACCAGCAACGCGGTGGGAGGAGGGGTAAAGCGATCAGCCCAGAGAATTGGATGGGTCGGGAGTTAGTTTGGTTTCTGCTGCTGCACGTTAACAGGAACACCGCAACACTCAATGGGCTTTGCTTGGTATGGGAAAGGAGGGTGCTGCTTTTATGAAGGTTGCAGAAGCCGAAAGACAATGGCTTACCATGGCTGCATGCAAGCCGAATTCTGTTGCCTGGCCCTGCGTCTGTGATCTCTAACACCAAAGCCGCAGGCACTCAATAGAAGATGCAAAATGCGACCTTGTACCGAAATCACATGTGCTATGTAATGTGAATAATGTTGTTCACCGTGAAAGAGTATAAACATTTTTCTGTAAAATGCTATCTTTTTAAATCTCTCTCTCCCTTTTTTCCCTTCCTCCCACAGCTGCAAAGTTTTCAAGCGTCCCTCCTCCGTCCCGAAGGCTATCTCAGATAAGGCGGCAAAAAAAATGCAGATGAGACGACATGTTCTCGGAAATAATGCAATCGACCCACGATGAAAGAGCTCATCTGAATGAGTGGAAGGACACGGTATCAAAGTACAGGAAAGATGCCAGTGAACGTGAGGCCATGAGGGATGCTCAAGTTGAGAGGTGGCAGGCTGCAATGCTGGGGCTGCTGCGTGATCAAACGGACATGCTCCGGCATCTGATGGAGCTTCAGGAACGGCAGCAGGATCACAGAGTGCCACTGCAGCCCCTGTATAACTACCCTCCCCCCTCACCATGTTCCATAGCCTCCTCACCCAGACGCCCAAGAACCCGGGAGGAGGCTCCGTGCACCCTCCCACTCCACCCCAGTGCACAGCCCAAGCAAAAGGCTGTCATTATTTTGAACTTTTGAAGTGGCCTTTTCCTTCTCTCCTATCCTCCTCCAAACCCCACTCGCGCTACCTTGTCAGTTCTCTCCCTATGTTTATAATCAATTAATAAAGAATACATGATTTTTTAATGATAGTTACTTTATTTCCAAAGAAAGCAAGAAAGGGGGGAGGGTGGTTTGTTTACACAGAATGAGTCAATCAAGGGGGTGGGTTTTCATCAAGGAGAAACAAACAGAACTTTCATATCATAGGCTAGCCAGTCATGAAACTGGTTTTCAAAGTTTCTCTGATGTGCAGCGCTTCTTGGTGTGCTCGTCTAATCGCCCTGGTGTCTGGCTGCGCGTAATCAGCGGCCAGGCGATTTGCCTCAACCTCCCACCCCGCCATAAACATCTCCCACTTACTCTCAGAGAGATTTTGGAGCACACAGCAAGCAGCAATAACAATGGGAATATTGGTTTGGCTGAGGTCTGAGCGAGTCAGTAACATCCGCCAACAACCCTTTAAACGTCCAAAGGCACATTCTACCACCATTCTGCACTTGCTCAGCCTGTATTTGAACAGCTCCTGACTACTGTCCAGGCTGCCTGTGTATGGCTTCATGAGCCATGGCATTAAGGGGTAGGCTGGGTCCCCAAGGATAACTATAGGCATCTCAACATCTCCAACGGTTATTTTCTGGTCTAGGAAGTAAATCCCTTGCTGCAGCCGTTTAAACAGATTAGTGTTCCTGAAGACGCGAGCGTCATGAACCCTTCCTGGCCATCCCACGTTGATGTTGGTGAAATGTCCCTTCTGATCCACCAGTGCTTGCAGCACTATTGAAAAGTACCCCTTGCGGTTTACGTACTGGCTGCCCTGGTGCTCCAGTGCCAAGATAGGGATATGGGTTCCATCTATTGCCCCACCACAGTTAGGGAATCCCATTGCAGCAAAGCCATCCACTATGACCTGCACATTTCCCAGAGTCACTAACTTTTGTAGCAGCAGCTCAGTGATTGCTTTGGCTACTTGCATCATAGCAGCCCCCACAGTAGATTTGCCCACTGCAAATTGATTCCCAACTGACCGGTAGCTGTCTGGCGTTGCAAGCTTCCACAGGGCTATCGCCACTCACTTCTCAACTGTGAGGACTGCTCTCATCTTTGTATTCTGGCGCTTTAGGGTAGGGGAAAGCAAGTCACAAAGTTCCATGAAAGTGCCCTTAAGTTTCGCCGCCACTGGGAATCGTCCCACACCTGCAGAGCCGGCTCTGGCTTTTTTGCTGCCCCCCGCCCCCGGCAGGGAGCGCGGCTGGAGCACCGGGAGGAGGGCAGAGAGCCCGGCCAGGGCTCCGCTCTCCCCGGCAGCCAGAGCACCAGGAGGAGGGCGGAGAGCCCGGCTGGGGCTCCGCTCTCCCTGGTGGCCAGAGCGCCGGGAGGAGGGCGGCGAGCCCAGTCGTGGCCCCACTCTCGGGCCGGAGCACCGCACCGCCTCCCTCCAAGTGCCACCCCAAGCACATGCTTGGTGTGCTGGTGCCTGGAGCCGGCCCTGCACACCTGCAACACTATGCGGTCCTACCAGTCTGTGCTTGTTTCCCAGGCCCAGAATTGGCATTCCATGGCTAGAACCTGCCCCATTAACAACATGATCTCCAAAGCGCCGGGACCCGTGGTTTGAGAGAATTCTGTGTCCATGCCCTCATCACTCTCGTCGCCGTGCTGCAGTCGCCGACTCCTCCTCGCCTGGTTTTGCAGGTTCTGGTTCAGCATAATAGCACGATAATGCGCGAGGTGTTTACAGTGTTCATGACTGCTGTCTTGAGCTCAGTGGGTTCCATGCTTGCCATGGTATGGCTTCTGCACTGTTCACCCCCTTGAAAAAAGGCGCGAAACGGTTGTCTACCGTTGCTTTCCCAGAGGGAGGGGGAGGATGTACCCAGAATCACCCGCGACAATGTTTTTGGCCCCATCAGGCATTGGGATCTCAACTCAGAAATCCAATGGGCGGGGGAGACTGCGGGAACTATGGGATAGCTATGGGGTAGCTACCCACAGTGCAACACTCCGGAAGTCGACACTAGCCTCGGTACATGGACGCACACCGCCGAATTAATGTGCTTAGTGTGGCCGCATACACTTGACTTTATACAATCAGTTGCCAAAAATCGAATGCTGTAAATTCGGAGTAATCCCGTAGTGTAGACATACCCTGAGAGCTGGTTTGAGTGGTAGAACCTCAGAATGTGACATCTGAGTGAATAGAGGTGTAGCAGCACCAGAGTGAACGGCACCAGGCAGTGGCACCAAAGTGAACAGTGGCAACCGTGACTCAGTTGCAGAGGGGACAGCAGAGCTCGATGACTCACTTCCCTCCAACACCCCACTATCCCCCCGGCTGGGTGGTAAACTCACCTCTGAACTCTGGACCTTCGCTGACCAAGTCCAGCAACTATGAGTGGGATGATGGAGGGAAAAGGCAATAGCAGGTTGAAGGAATATTTTTTGGACTTTCACAGTGCAAAGTGAGAAACTGAGGCAAAGGACATTGCCCAATATACTCTGGGGTGGGTGTTTGCTTATGGTCACATGCTTTCGAATCATGGTGATCGTGTTTTCCCAAATAAATGCCATGTTCCTTTTTCCTTTTTATTAAGTTTTCTTCTGTTATACACAGATTCATTGCTTGCAAGTGGGGAAGTATTCTTTTAGGGAGTCAACAAGCATGTGGACAACTATATCCAGTTGATATAGTGTACTTGAACTTTCAAAAAACCTTTGACAAGGTCCCACACCAGTGGATCTTGAGCAAAGTAAGGAATCATGGCATGTGAGGGAAGGTTTCTCATGGATCAGAAACTGGTTAAAGGAAGCAAAGGATAGGTAAATGGTCAGTTTTCACAATGGGGAGAAGCAAATAGCAGGGTCCCCTGTTTTTGTAGTGGGACCTGTGCTATTCAACATATTCAGAAACGATCTGGGAAAGGTTATGAAGAGTGAAGTGGTAAAATTAGTAGATGATACAAAATTACTCAAGATAGCCAAGTCCAAAGCTGACTGAAGTGCTACAACGGGATCTCACAAAACAGAGTGAATGGGCAACAAAATGACAGATGAAATTCAGTGTTGATAAATGCAAAGTAATGCACATTAGAAAACATATTCGCAGCTATACTTACAAAATAATGGGGTCTGAATTAGCTGTTACCGCTCAAGAAAGAGATCTTGGAATCATTATAGTTAGTTTTCCAAAAACATCTGCTGAAGGTGCAGCAGCGGTAAAAAAGTTAACAATGTTAGAACCATTAGGAAAGGGCTAGGTAAGACAAAATATACCACCACTGTATAAATCTGTGGGTATGCCCACCCCTTGAATACTGAATGCAGTTTTGGTTGCCCCATCTAAAAAAAGATTCATTAAAATTAGAAAAGGTACAGAGAAGGACAACAAAAATGTTTAGGGGTCTGAAACAGCTTCCGTATGAAGAGAGATTAAAAAGACTGGGACTGTTCAACTTGGAAAAGAGACTGCTAAAGAGGGATATGATAGAGGTCTATAAAATCATGAGTGATGTGGGGAAACTGAATAGGGAAGTGTTATTTATGCCTTCACATACCACAAGAATCAAGGGTTACTCAATGTAATTAATAGGCAGCAGGTTTAAAATAAACATAAGGAAGTACTACTTCACACAATTCACAGTCAACCTCTGGAACTCGTTGCCTGAGGGATCTTGTGAAGGCCAAAAGCATAACTGGGTTCAAAAAAGAATTAGATAAGTTCATGGAGGATAGGTCCATCAATAGAGAGTCCTGTGGCACCTTTAAGACTAACGGATGTTTTGGAGCATAAGCTTTCGTGGGTGAATGCCCACTTCATCCGACGAAGTGGGCATTCACCCATGAAAGCTTATGCTCCAATAC